>NW_027269320.1:1782500-1790000 GCF_023055355.1 Agelaius tricolor | reverse complement strand
GTCGCGGGCGAGCGACCGGCCGCCGGCGAGGTTGGGCCGAGCGGGGCCCCGCTCGCAGGGAGCGAACGCCCCAAGCCCGGCGCGTCCCCCCACCGGGCCGGCGCGGAAAGCACCGGACGTGCTAGAGGAGGCAGCGACCCGACGAGGCGGGCGCGGCCCGGACACCAGAGGCCCCTTTTCAGCCGGGGCGCGGCTCGCTCTGCAGCAGGCGGCGGAACGGCAAAGGAGCCTGCGGACCGGGCTCTGGGCCACCCGCGTCCGCGCCCCATCGCCTTCGGGCACTTTCGCCCTTCTTCTCTCTCGTGTCTCTTTTCCTTCTCGCGGCTCAGCTCCAGCCGCACCGCCGCCCGGCGCTGCTCGCGGCCGGCACCCCACACGGGCGCTCCCCGGACAGGGGCCGGCACCGGCACCTCGCGTGGTTCAAGGACACCTGAAGGCTCGCGGGGCCACGCGGCCGTCACACAGCTCGGGACGGTCAAGACGCCCTTCCCCCAGGCCAGCGGGAGGGGCGACACCTCGCCTGCGACGGGAAGCGAATTGGAAAGGAGACCGCCCTGCCCGAGCACCGGACCCTCCCCGCCGTGGCTTCCCCGCCACAGAGAAGCCTCGGAAGGAGAGCCGGCCCGCCGGGGGCCCTCTCCGACGCCACCCGAAAAGCCACATCGATCAGCCGCGGCTCCGCGCCGACGGCGACAAGGGCCCCACGGCCACGCTTCCTGGGACAACAACGGCGACGGCCGCCCAGCCCGCCTGCCCGTCGGATCGCTCGCTCGCTCGCCGCAGCAGAGGAGCGCGGGGGGTGCCGCCACCCGCCCGCCCGCAGCCGGCAACGGCGGGACTGGAGCGGCCCGGGGAGAACCCGGCCGAGCGTGCGAGAAAAAGTGCCACCGACCTGGCGCGGCCACGGGCCACCGGCGGCTTTCGCCCGGCCTCGCGGCGGTCGGCTTGCCCTGCCGGAAAAAAAAAGCCGGGGGACGGCACGACAAAAGAAAAAGGCACACGGAGGCGCGTTCGCAACGCCCCGTGCTAGCCACGGGGGCCACGGGGCCAGGGGCCCGCAGCGGGGGGGCCGAGTGACGGGCCTCAACTGCCTCCCCACCACGGACTCACCGGCATCCCGCCTCGCGCTGTCGTCGCAACGCTCCTCAGTGCCGCGGCTTAGGGCCGCCAGAGAAAAAGAAAGAAGGCCCGCGGAGGAGGCCTGGCGGGTGCCCCCCACACTCCGCCCGCCTCAACCGAAAGCAACCCACCCGGCGCGGCAAAGCCGGCCCCGCCCGGCACAAGCGGCTCGGTCGAGCCCGGCCACGACCGAGGTAGGCGAGGCGCCGCCGCCTCGCCCAGGACCAGTCCGGGGGGCTCTCCGTCGGGTGCCGGGCCCGGCAAGTTCAAAAAAAGAAAAAGAACTAGGCCCAAAAATTCTGCCCGCCACAAGGCGGGTCCCCGGCTTAAGGCCGAGGGAGGGGGACGGCTTCTCCAACGCGGGCCGAGCACCGCCGCCACCGCCGAGGCGGACCGACGGGCCCAAAACCCCGCCCGCCGAGCGGGCCCCCGGCTTAAGGCCGGGCAGAAAAGGGACGAGGCGCCGCCGCCTCGCCCGCCACCGGTGCCCGGGGGGGGCCGCCCCCCCCCGTGGCCAATCGACCGGCAGAAGCCGGGCCGGAGCGGGACACGCTCGCGGCTTCTCTTTCTCTCTCTCTCTCTTCTCCTCTCTCGGCAACTCTCTCTGGGCTCGCTCTCTCGGCTCTCTCTCCCCGCCTCGCCTCGGGGCCGGCGAGCAGCTTTCTCGGATCGTCTTTCGCCCTTCTTGCTCTCTCTCGGCCTTCTCCGGATCCGCTCTTGCGCGGCCCTTCTCTCTCGCCTCCGCGGATCCGGCTCTTTCGCGCGGCCCCTTCTCTCTCGCCTCGCCAACTGGACCCACTTTTCCCTGGGAAGGACGGGAGCCGGGACACAAAGGCACGCGCGCTTCGTTCCCGGCTAGGCGGCACTCGCTTGGCCCTGGCGACCGCACGCGCGGCCGCTCCGCTCCGCCTCGGACGCAGGTACGGGGTCAACCTGCGGGGATGCGGCCCGTCACCTCGCTCCCATAAGACGGACAGACGAGTCCAAAGCCGGCCAGGCCTCCAAGAGGACCAATGCAGCTCGACCGGGGAGGGGCGCCAACGCAGGCCGCCTCCTACCATGACGCAGCCGGAGGCGGCCGACAACAGCGACCCCTTGGTGAACTTCCGCAGACGGCCGAGACAACAGGTCTACCCGGCCGGCGCCGAAATTGCACTAAGTCCCGCCGGAGCGAGGTAGACCTGATGTCCCCGGCCGGCGCCCGCCACCAGGGGGCAAGGCCGGCCCCCGGCGGACCCCGGAGCGAGGTAGACCTGATGTCCCCGACCGGAGCCGGGGTAGACCTGATGTCCCCGACCGGAGCCGGGGTAGACCTGATGTCCCCGGCCGGAGCCGGGGTAGACCTGATGTCCCCGGCCGCAGCCGGGGTAGACCTGTTGTCCCCGGCCGGAGCCGGGGTAGACCTGATGTCCCCGGCCGCAGCCGGGGTAGACCTGATGTCCCCGACCGGAGCCGGGGTAGACCTGATGTCCCCGGCCGGAGCCGGGGTAGACCTGATGTCCCCGGCCGCAGCCGGGGTAGACCTGTTGTCCCCGGCCGCAGCCGGGGTAGACCTGATGTCCCCGACCGGAGCCGGGGTAGACCTGATGTCCCCGACCGGAGCCGGGGTAGACCTGATGTCCCCGGCCGGAGCCGGGGTAGACCTGATGTCCCCGACCGGAGCCGGGGTAGACCTGTTGTCCCCGACCGGAGCCGGGGTAGACCTGATGTCCCCGGCCGGAGCCGGGGTAGACCTGATGTCCCCGGCCGCAGCCGGGGTAGACCTGATGTCCCCGACCGGAGCCGGGGTAGACCTGATGTCCCCGGCCGGAGCCGGGGTAGACCTGATGTCCCCGACCGGAGCCGGGGTAGACCTGTTGTCCCCGACCGGAGCCGGGGTAGACCTGATGTCCCCGGCCGGAGCCGGGGTAGACCTGATGTCCCCGACCGGAGCCGGGGTAGACCTGTTGTCCCCGACCGGAGCCGGGGTAGACCTGATGAGCCGGGTCCGGCTCGGATCCATGGTTGACCTCCTGTCCCCCTGTTGTCGCCCGCCGCCCGGGCACCTCGCCGTGCCCAGCGACCCCAGAGCCGGGTGAAGCTCACAGCCTCATAACACCCCGGAGCCAGATGGCTCGATCGACCCCCCGTCCCACACAATGAACCCCAACCCCACCCCCCCTTTCAAGACCATGACATGTTTTCCATTTTTTTGTTGTTGTTCTTTGGGGGGATTTGGTTTGGGTTTGCTTTGGTATTTTCTTTTGTTTTGTTTTTCGGGGGGGGGGGGGGGGGGGGGGGGGGGGCTGTTTTGGGGGTTTTTGGGGGGTTTTTTCCAGTTGCTTTGGCTTTCTCTGATACTGATTTTTGAGGTTGGTTTTTTTTGGGGGGTTGGGGGGCTTGTGGTTTGGATTTGGGTTTTCTTGGGTTGTCCCCCACCCCCCCGGGCCCCCCCCCCCGCCCCGCCCCGCCCCTTTTTCTTTTCTCCTTTCCTGAAAGAATGGCTCTTCTATTTGCTTGGAACGAGAAACTTATCCGGGAAAGCAAACCAACCCAAAAATTGACCCATTGGATTTCTTTTTCTTTCCTATCGGAAGCGCCCCCAGCCGAGCCGACGGGCAAGCCGAGGCCGGTGCTCTGCCTGCTGACACGCTGACCTGGCCAAACAGCGCCCCCACCACCCACCCCCCGCCCTGCCCCGCCACGCCCTCCTGGGGTGGAACCTACCCAGGCCGGCCGCCCTGGCCCCGATGCGGCTCGCCCCGCCGCGCCCCTCCCCTCCCCTCCCCTCCCCGCCCCGCCCCGCCCCGCCCGCCGGTAGAGGCGACGGCGGCCGCCGGCACCGCCGCCAGCACACAGGCGCTGTGTGTAGCTTTCGGGCGGGTTGTTTCACGGTCCGCAGAGGTCTTGGGCCCTCGACGTGACTCTAGGGGGCCGTGGGGACTCGGTGCCGAGGCGCCCGGGGCCGGCACGAAGCCACCGGCCCTCGTCTGCACAGAGACAGAAACAGTGACACGCACCCCCCCCCCCCCCCCAACAAACCCTAACCCTAACCCTAACTCCCCCCGCCCCCCACTAACCCTAACCCTAACCCTAACCCTAACCCTAACCCTAACCCTAACCCTAACCCTAACTCCCCCCGCCCCCCACTAACCCTAACCCTAACCCTAACCCTAACCCTAACCCTAACCCCCCCCCCACTAACCCTAACCCTAACCCTAACCCTAACCCTAACCCTAACCCTAACCCTAACCCCCCCCCCCCCCCCCCCCCAACTAACCCTAACCCTAACGCACGGCCACGCCTGCAGGCTACCACACCGCTGCGCGTGAAAGGAAGGCGCGGCCAACCCTCCCCGCCCCCTCGCCAACCCCTCCCCAGCCACCTCCACCCGGCCCCCTGCCACCCGCGCGCGCGCAGCCGCCCGCCGGCCCGCCCATAGGCATTCACGCTCTGGCGTGCCCTCTCTCCCTGGCCCTGCCCCGACCCCTGGCCCTGCCCGCTCTGTGGCAAGCGCAGCCGGCCATGGGCGGTTGGGGGCGCCCCGCCCTCCCCCATCAGCCTCCCCGGCGCTGTCTGCATCCTTTTGCCGCTTGCTAGGCTGCCGTAGGCCAAGGCCGGCCCGGGACAACAGGTCTAGCCAAGAGCCTGGGACAACAGGTCTACCCTAGGGGCCTGGGACAACAGGTCTAGCCAAGGGGCCGGGCTGCCGTAGGCGAGGGCCCGCCCGGGGACACCAGGTCTACCCCCAGGGCCTGGGACAAAAGGTCTACCCCAAGGGGCCTGGGCTATCAGGTCTACCCCGGAAGCGCAGGACATCAGGTCTACCCCGGCGGCCCGGGACAACAGGTCTACCCCAAGGGGCCCGGGACAACAGGTCTACCCAAGGGGCCTGGGACAACAGGTCTACCCCGGCGGCGTGGGACAACAGGTCTACCCCGGAGGCCCGGGACAACAGGTCTACCCCGAAGCCTAGGACAACAGGTCTACCCCGGCGGCCCGGGACAACAGGTCTACCCTGAAGGCCTGGGACAACAGGTCTACCCCGAAGCCTAGGACATCAGGTCTACCCCGGCGGCCCGGGACAACAGGTCTACCCCGGAGGCCCGGGACAACAGGTCTACCCCGGCGGCCCGGGACATCAGGTCTACCCCAAGGGGCCTGGGACAACAGGTCTACCCAAGGGGCCTCGGCCATCAGGTCTACCCCGAAGCCTAGGACATCAGGTCTACCCCAAGGGGCCTGGGACAACAGGTCTACCCCGGAGGCCCGGGACAACAGGTCTACCCTAGGGGCCTCGGCCATCAGGTCTACCCCGAAGCCTAGGACATCAGGTCTACCCCGGCGGCCCGGGACAACAGGTCTACCCCGGCGGCCCGGGACAACAGGTCTCCCCAAGGAGCCTGGGACAACAGGTCTACCCTGAAGGCCTGGGACAACAGGTCTACCCCGAAGCCTAGGACATCAGGTCTACCCCGGCGGCCCGGGACAACAGGTCTACCCCGGCGGCCCGGGACAACAGGTCTACCCCAAGGGGCCTGGGACAACAGGTCTACCCAAGGGGCCTCGGCCATCAGGTCTACCCCGAAGCCTAGGACATCAGGTCTACCCCAAGGGGCCTGGGACAACAGGTCTACCCCGGAGGCCCGGGACAACAGGTCTACCCTAGGGGCCTCGGCCATCAGGTCTACCCCGAAGCCTAGGACATCAGGCCTACCCCGGCGGCCCGGGACAACAGGTCTACCCCGGCGGCCCGGGACAACAGGTCTACCCCGAAGCCTAGGACAACAGGTCTACCCCGGCGGCCCGGGACAACAGGTCTACCCTGAAGGCCTGGGACAACAGGTCTACCCCGAAGCCTGGGACAACAGGTCTACCCCGAAGCCTAGGACAACAGGTCTACCCCGGCGGCCCGGGACAACAGGTCTACCCTGAAGGCCCGGGACAACAGGTCTACCCCGAAGCCTGGGACAACAGGTCTACCCCGAAGCCTAGGACAACAGGTCTACCCCGGAGGCCCGGGACATCAGGTCTACCCAAGGGGCCCGGGACATCAGGTCTACCCCGGTGGCCCCGGACATCAGGTCTACCCCAAGGAGCCTGGGACAACAGGTCTACCCAAGGGGCCCGGGACAACTGGTCTACCCCGGAGGCCCCGGCCATCAGGTCTACCCCGGTGGCCCCGGACATCAGGTCTACCCTAGGGGCCTCGGCCATCAGGTCTACCCCGAAGCCTAGGACATCAGGTCTACCCCGGAGGCCCGGGACAACAGGTCTACCCTAGGGGCCTCGGCCATCAGGTCTACCCCGAAGCCTAGGACATCAGGCCTACCCCGGCGGCCCGGGACAACAGGTCTACCCCGGCGGCCCGGGACAACAGGTCTACCCCGAAGCCTAGGACAACAGGTCTACCCCGGCGGCCCGGGACAACAGGTCTACCCCGAAGCCTGGGACAACAGGTCTACCCCGAAGCCTGGGACAACAGGTCTACCCCGAAGCCTAGGACAACAGGTCTACCCCGGAGGCCCGGGACATCAGGTCTACCCAAGGGGCCCGGGACATCAGGTCTACCCCGGTGGCCCCGGACATCAGGTCTACCCCAAGGAGCCTGGGACAACAGGTCTACCCAAGGGGCCCGGGACAACTGGTCTACCCCGGAGGCCCCGGCCATCAGGTCTACCCCGGTGGCCCCGGACATCAGGTCTACCCCAAGGAGCCTGGGACAACAGGTCTACCCAAGGAGCCCGGGACAACAGGTCTACCCCAGGGGCCCGGGACAACTGGTCTACCCCGGAGGCCCCGGCCATCAGGTCTACCCCGGTGGCCCCGGACATCAGGTCTACCCCAAGGAGCCTGGGACAACAGGTCTACCCAAGGGGCCCGGGACAACTGGTCTACCCCGGCGGCCCGGGACAACAGGTCTACCCCGAAGCCTAGGACAACAGGTCTACCCCGGCGGCCCGGGACAACAGGTCTACCCTGAAGGCCTGGGACAACAGGTCTACCCCGAAGCCTGGGACAACAGGTCTACCCCGAAGCCTGGGACAACAGGTCTACCCCGAAGCCTAGGACAACAGGTCTACCCCGGAGGCCCGGGACATCAGGTCTACCCAAGGGGCCCGGGACATCAGGTCTACCCCGGTGGCCCCGGACATCAGGTCTACCCCAAGGAGCCTGGGACAACAGGTCTACCCAAGGGGCCCGGGACAACTGGTCTACCCCGGAGGCCCCGGCCATCAGGTCTACCCCGGTGGCCCCGGACATCAGGTCTACCCCAAGGAGCCTGGGACAACAGGTCTACCCAAGGGGCCCGGGACAACTGGTCTACCCCGGAGGCCCCGGCCATCAGGTCTACCCCGGTGGCCCCGGCCATCAGGTCTACCCCAAGGAGCCTGGGACAAC
>NW_027269320.1:1762500-1770000 GCF_023055355.1 Agelaius tricolor | reverse complement strand
CCACCGGCGGCTTTCGCGCCCGGCCTCGCGGCGGTCGGCTTGCCCTGCCGGAAAAAAAAGCCGGGGGACGGCACGACAAAAGAAAAAGGCACACGGAGGCGCGTTCGCAACGCCCCGTGCTAGCCACGGGGGCCACGGGGCCAGGGGCCCGCAGCGGGGGGGCCGAGTGACGGGCCTCAACTGCCTCCCCACCACGGACTCACCGGCATCCCGCCTCGCGCTGTCGTCGCAACGCTCCTCAGTGCCGCGGCTTAGGGCCGCCAGAGAAAAAGAAAGAAGGCCCGCGGAGGAGGCCTGGCGGGTGCCCCCCACACTCCGCCCCGCCTCAACCGAAAGCAACCCACCCGGCGCGGCAAAGCCGGCCCCGCCCGGCACAAGCGGCTCGGTCGATTCCGGCCACGACCGAGGTAGGCGAGGCGCCGCCGCCTCGCCCAGGACCAGTCCGGGGGGCTCTCCGTCGGGTGCCGGGCCCGGCAAGTTCAAAAAAAGAAAAAGAACTAGGCCCAAAAATTCTGCCCGCCACAAGGCGGGTCCCCGGCTTAAGGCCGAGGGAGGGGGACGGCTTCTCCAACGCGGGCCGAGCACCGCCGCCACCGCCGAGGCGGACCGACGGGCCCAAAACCCCGCCCGCCGAGCGGGCCCCCGGCTTAAGGCCGGGCAGAAAAGGGACGAGGCGCCGCCGCCTCGCCCGCCACCGGTGCCCGGGGGGGGCCGCCCCCCCCCGTGGCCAATCGACCGGCAGAAGCCGGGCCGGAGCGGGACACGCTCACGGCTTCTCTTGCTCTCTCTCTCTCTCTCTCTCGGCAACTCTCTCTCTGGGCTCGCTCTCTCGGCTCTCTCTCCCCGCCTCGCCTCGGGGCCGGCGAGCAGCTTTCTCGGATCGTCTTTCGCCCTTCTTGCTCTCTCTCTCGGCCTTCTCCGGATCCGCTCTTGCGCGGCCCTTCTCTCTCGCCTCCGCGGATCCGGCTCTTTCGCGCGGCCCCTTCTCTCTCGCCTCGCCAACTGGACCCACTTTTCCCTGGGAAGGACGGGAGCCGGGACACAAAGGCACGCGCGCTTCGTCCCGGCTAGGCGGCACTCGCTTGGCCCTGGCGACCGCACGCGCGGCCGCTCCGCTCCGCCTCGGACGCAGGTACGGGGTCAACCTGCGGGGATGCGGCCCGTCACCTCGCTCCCATAAGACGGACAGACGAGTCCAAAGCCGGCCAGGCCTCCAAGAGGACCAATGCAGCTCGACCGGGGAGGGGCGCCAACGCAGGCCGCCTCCTACCATGACGCAGCCGGAGGCGGCCGACAACAGCGACCCCTTGGTGAACTTCCGCAGACGGCCGAGACAACAGGTCTACCCGGCCGGCGCCGAAATTGCACTAAGTCCCGCCGGAGCGAGGTAGACCTGATGTCCCCGGCCGGCGCCCGCCACCAGGGGGCAAGGCCGGCCCCCGGCGGACCCCGGAGCGAGGTAGACCTGATGTCCCCGACCGGAGCCGGGGTAGACCTGATGTCCCCGGCCGGAGCCGGGGTAGACCTGATGTCCCCGGCCGGAGCCGGGGTAGACCTGTTGTCCCCGGCCGCAGCCGGGGTAGACCTGATGTCCCCGGCCGCAGCCGGGGTAGACCTGATGTCCCCGGCCGGAGCCGGGGTAGACCTGATGTCCCCGGCCGGAGGCGGGGTAGACCTGATGTCCCCGGCCGGAGCCGGGGTAGACCTGATGTCCCCGGCCGGAGCCGGGGTAGACCTGTTGTCCCCGGCCGCAGCCGGGGTAGACCTGTTGTCCCCGGCCGGAGCCGGGGTAGACCTGATGTCCCCGGCCGGAGCCGGGGTAGACCTGATGTCCCCGGCCGCAGCCGGGGTAGACCTGTTGTCCCCGGCCGCAGCCGGGGTAGACCTGATGTCCCCGACCGGAGCCGGGGTAGACCTGATGTCCCCGACCGGAGCCGGGGTAGACCTGTTGTCCCCGACCGGAGCCGGGGTAGACCTGATGTCCCCGGCCGCAGCCGGGGTAGACCTGATGTCCCCGACCGGAGCCGGGGTAGACCTGATGTCCCCGGCCGGCGCCCGCCACCAGGGGGCAAGGCCGGCCCCCGGCGGACCCCGGAGCGAGGTAGACCTGATGTCCCCGACCGGACCCGGGGTAGACCTGATGTCCCCGGCCGGAGCCGGGGTAGACCTGATGTCCCCGGCCGGAGCCGGGGTAGACCTGATGTCCCCGGCCGGAGCCGGGGTAGACCTGTTGTCCCCGACCGGAGCCGGGGTAGACCTGATGTCTCCGGCCGGAGCCGGGGTAGACCTGATGTCCCCGGCCGCAGCCGGGGTAGACCTGATGTCCCCGGCCGGAGCCGGGGTAGACCTGATGTCCCCGGCCGCAGCCGGGGTAGACCTGTTGTCCCCGGCCGGAGCCGGGGTAGACCTGATGTCCCCGGCCGGAGCCGGGGTAGACCTGTTGTCCCCGGCCGCAGCCGGGGTAGACCTGATGTCCCCGGCCGGAGCCGGGGTAGACCTGATGTCCCCGACCGGAGCCGGGGTAGACCTGTTGTCCCCGACCGGAGCCGGGGTAGACCTGTTGTCCCCGACCGGAGCCGGGGTAGACCTGATGTCTCCGGCCGCAGCCGGGGTAGACCTGTTGTCCCCGGCCGCAGCCGGGGTAGACCTGATGTCCCCGGCCGGAGCCGGGGTAGACCTGTTGTCCCCGGCCGCAGCCGGGGTAGACCTGTTGTCCCCGGCCGGAGCCGGGGTAGACCTGATGTCCCCGGCCGCAGCCGGGGTAGACCTGATGTCCCCGACCGGAGCCGGGGTAGACCTGATGTCCCCGGCCGGAGCCGGGGTAGACCTGATGTCCCCGGCCGCAGCCGGGGTAGACCTGATGTCCCCGGCCGCCGCCGGGGTAGACCTGATGAGCCGGGTCCGGCTCGGATCCATGGTTGACCTCCTGTCCCCCTGTTGTCGCCCGCCGCCCGGGCACCTCGCCGTGCCCAGCGACCCCAGAGCCGGGCGAAGCTCACAGCCTCATAACACCCCGGAGCCAGATGGCTCGATCGACCCCCCGTCCCACACAATGAACCCCAACCCCACCCCCCCTTTCAAGACCATGACATGTTTTCCATTTTTTTGTTGTTGTTCTTTGGGGGGATTTGGTTTGGGTTTGCTTTGGTATTTTCTTTTGTTTTGTTTTTCGGGGGGGGGGGGGGGGGGGGGGGGGGCTGTTTTGGGGGTTTTTTGGGGGTTTTTTCCAGTTGCTTTGGCTTTCTCTGATACTGATTTTTGAGGTTGGTTTTTTTTGGGGGGTTGGGGGGCTTGTGGTTTGGATTTGGGTTTTCTTGGGTTGTCCCCCACCCCCCCGGGCCCCCCCCCCGCCCCGCCCCGCCCCTTTTTCTTTTCTCCTTTCCTGAAAGAATGGCTCTTCTATTTGCTTGGAACGAGAAACTTATCCGGGAAAGCAAACCAACCCAAAAATTGACCCATTGGATTTCTTTTTCTTTCCTATCGGAAGCGCCCCCAGCCGAGCCGACGGGCAAGCCGAGGCCGGTGCTCTGCCTGCTGACACGCTGACCTGGCCAAACAGCGCCCCCACCACCCACCCCCCGCCCTGCCCCGCCACGCCCTCCTGGGGTGGAACCTACCCAGGCCGGCCGCCCTGGCCCCGATGCGGCTCGCCCCGCCGCGCCCCTCCCCTCCCCTCCCCTCCCCGCCCCGCCCCGCCCCGCCCGGCCCCGCCCCGCCCGCCGGAGAGGCTACGGCGGCCGCCGGCACCGCCGCCAGCACACAGGCGCTGTGTGTAGCTTTCGGGCGGGTTGTTTCACGGTCCGCAGAGGTCTTGGGCCCTCGACGTGACTCTAGGGGGCCGTGGGGACTCGGTGCCGAGGCGCCCGGGGCCGGCACGAAGCCACCGGCCCTCGTCTGCACAGAGACAGAAACAGTGACACGCACCCCCCCCCCCCCCCCCCCCAACAAACCCTAACCCTAACCCTAACTCCCCCCGCCCCCCACTAACCCTAACCCTAACCCTAACCCTAACCCTAACCCTAACTCCCCCCGCCCCCCACTAACCCTAACCCCAACCCTAACCCTAACCCTAACCCCCCCCCCCACTAACCCTAACCCTAACCCTAACCCTAACCCTAACCCTAACCCTAACCCTAACCCTAACCCCCCCCCCCCCCCCCCCCCCAACTAACCCTAACCCTAACGCACGGCCACGCCTGCAGGCTACCACACCGCTGCGCGTGAAAGGAAGGCGCGGCCAACCATCCCCGCCCCCTCGCCAACCCCTCCCCAGCCACCTCCACCCGGCCCCCTGCCACCCGCGCGCGCGCAGCCGCCCGCCGGCCCGCCCATAGGCATTCACGCTCTGGCGTGCCCTCTCTCCCTGGCCCTGCCCCGGCCCCTGGCCCTGCCCGCTCTGTGGCAAGCGCAGCCGGCCATGGGCGGTTGGGGGCGCCCCGCCCTCCCCCATCAGCCTCCCCGGCGCTGTCTGCATCCTTTTGCCGCTTGCTAGGCTGCCGTAGGCCAAGGCCGGCCCGGGACAACAGGTCTAGCCAAGAGCCTGGGACAAAAGGTCTACCCCAAGGGGCCTGGGCTATCAGGTCTACCCCGGCGGCCCAGGACAACAGGTCTACCCCAAGGGGCCCGGGACAACAGGTCTACCCAAGGGGCCTGGGACAACAGGTCTACCCCGGCGGCCCGGGACAACAGGTCTACCCCGGAGGCCCGGGACAACAGGTCTACCCCGGGCCTGGGACAACAGGTCTACCCCGAAGCCTAGGACATCAGGTCTACCCCGGGCCTGGGCTGTCAGGTCTACCCCGGAGGCCCAGGCTGCCGTAGGCCAAGGCCGGCCCGGGACAACAGGTCTACCCAAGGGGCCTCGGCCATCAGGTCTACCCCGAAGCCTAGGACATCAGGTCTACCCCAAGGGGCCTGGGACAACAGGTCTACCCCGAAGCCTAGGACAACAGGTCTACCCCGGCGGCCCGGGACAACAGGTCTACCCCAAGGGGCCTGGGGCAACAGGTCTACCCAAGGGGCCTCGGCCATCAGGTCTACCCCGAAGCCTAGGACAACAGGTCTACCCCGGAGGCCCGGGACAACAGGTCTACCCTAGGGGCCTCGGCCATCAGGTCTACCCCGAAGCCTAGGACATCAGGTCTACCCCGGCGGCCCGGGACAACAGGTCTACCCCGAAGCCTAGGAGAACATGTCTACCCCGGCGGCCCGGGACAACAGGTCTACCCTGAAGGCCTGGGACAACAGGTCTACCCCGAAGCCTAGGACATCAGGTCTACCCCGAAGCCTAGGACATCAGGTCTACCCAAGGGGCCTCGGCCATCAGGTCTACCCCGAAGCCTAGGACATCAGGTCTACCCCGAAGCCTAGGACAACAGGTCTACCCCGGCGGCCCGGGACAACAGGTCTACCCCGGAGGCCCGGGACAACAGGTCTACCCCGGCGGCCCGGGACATCAGGTCTACCCCGGTGGCCCCGGACATCAGGTCTACCCCAAGGGGCCCGGGACAACAGGTCTACCCCGAAGCCTAGGACATCAGGTCTACCCCGGCGGCCCGGGACAACAGGTCTACCCCAAGGGGCCTGGGGCAACAGGTCTACCCCAGGGGCCTCGGCCATCAGGTCTACCCCGAAGCCTAGGACATCAGGTCTACCCCGAAGCCTAGGACAACAGGTCTACCCCGGAGGCCCGGGACAACAGGTCTACCCCAAGGGGCCTCGGCCATCAGGTCTACCCCGAAGCCTAGGACATCAGGTCTACCCCGGCGGCCCGGGACAACAGGTCTACCCTGAAGGCCTGGGACAACAGGTCTACCCCGAAGCCTAGGACATCAGGTCTACCCCGAAGCCGAGGACATCAGGTCTACCCAAGGGGCCTCGGCCATCAGGTCTACCCCGAAGCCTAGGACATCAGGTCTACCCCGAAGCCTAGGACAACAGGTCTACCCCGGCGGCCCGGGACAACAGGTCTACCCCGGAGGCCCGGGACAACAGGTCTACCCCGGCGGCCCGGGACATCAGGTCTACCCCGGTGGCCCCGGACATCAGGTCTACCCCAAGGGGCCCGGGACAACAGGTCTACCCCGAAGCCTAGGACATCAGGTCTACCCCGGCGGCCCGGGACAACAGGTCTACCCCAAGGGGCCTGGGGCAACAGGTCTACCCCAGGGGCCTCGGCCATCAGGTCTACCCCGAAGCCTAGGACATCAGGTCTACCCCGAAGCCTAGGACAACAGGTCTACCCCGGAGGCCCGGGACAACAGGTCTACCCCAAGGGGCCTCGGCCATCAGGTCTACCCCGAAGCCTAGGACATCAGGTCTACCCCGGCGGCCCGGGACAACAGGTCTACCCTGAAGGCCTGGGACAACAGGTCTACCCCGAAGCCTAGGACATCAGGTCTACCCCGAAGCCGAGGACATCAGGTCTACCCAAGGGGCCTCGGCCATCAGGTCTACCCCGAAGCCTAGGACATCAGGTCTACCCCGAAGCCTAGGACAACAGGTCTACCCCGGCGGCCCGGGACAACAGGTCTACCCCGGAGGCCCGGGACAACAGGTCTACCCCGGAGGCCCGGGACAACAGGTCTACCCCGGAGGCCCGGGACAACTGGTCTACCCCGGCGGCCCGGGACATCAGGTCTACCCCGGTGGCCCCGGACATCAGGTCTACCCCAAGGGGCCCGGGACAACAGGTCTACCCCAAGAAGCCTAGGACATCAGGTCTACCCCGGCGGCCCGGGACAACAGGTCTACCCCGGCGGCCCGGGACAACAGGTCTACCCCGAAGCCTAGGACAACAGGTCTACCCCGGCGGCCCGGGACAACAGGTCTACCCTGAAGGCCTGGGACAACAGGTCTACCCCGAAGCCTAGGACATCAGGTCTACCCCAAGGGGCCTGGGACAACAGGTCTACCCCGGAGGCCCGGGACAACAGGTCTACCCTAGGGGCCTCGGCCATCAGGTCTACCCCGAAGCCTAGGACATCAGGTCTACCCCGGCGGCCCGGGACAACAGGTCTACCCCGGCGGCCCGGGACAACAGGTCTACCCCGAAGCCTAGGACAACAGGTCTACCCTGAAGGCCTGGGACAACAGGTCTACCCCGAAGCCTAGGACCTCAGGTCTACCCCGGCGGCCCGGGACAACTGGTCTACCCCGGCGGCCCGGGACAACAGGTCTACCCCAAGGGGCCTGGGACAACAGGTCTACCCAAGGGGCCTCGGCCATCAGGTCTACCCCGAAGCCTAGGACATCAGGTCTACCCCAAGGGGCCTGGGACAACAGGTCTACCCCGGAGGCCCGGGACAACAGGTCTACCCTAGGGGCCTCGGCCATCAGGTCTACCCCGAAGCCTAGGACATCAGGTCTACCCCGGAGTCCCGGGACAACAGGTCTACCCTAGGGGCCTCGGCCATCAGGTCTACCCCGAAGCCTAGGACATCAGGCCTACCCCGGCGGCCCGGGACAACAGGTCTACCCCGGCGGCCCAGGACAACAGGT
>NW_027269320.1:1745000-1750000 GCF_023055355.1 Agelaius tricolor | reverse complement strand
CGGCTCAGCTCCAGCCGCACCGCCGCCCGGCGCTGCTCGCGGCCGGCACCCCACACGGGCGCTCCCCGGACCGGGGCCGGCACCGGCACCTCGCGTGGTTTTTTCAAGGACACCTGAAGGCTCGCGGGGCCACGCGGCCGTCACACAGCTCGGGACGGTCAAGACGCCCTTCCCCCAGGCCAGCGGGAGGGGCGACACCTCGCCTGCGACGGGAAGCGAATTGGAAAGGAGACCGCCCTGCCCGAGCACCGGACCCTCCCCGCCGTGGCTTCCCCGCCACAGAGAAGCCTCGGAAGGAGAGCCGGCCCGCCGGGGGCCCTCTCCGACGCCACCCGAAAAGCCACATCGATCAGCCGCGGCTCCGCGCCGACGGCGACAAGGGCCCCACGGCCACGCTTCCTGGGACAACAACGGCGACGGCCGCCCAGCCCGCCTGCCCGTCGGATCGCTCGCTCGCTCGCCGCAGCAGAGGAGCGCGGGGGGTGCCGCCACCCGCCCGCCCGCAGCCGGCAACGGCGGGACTGGAGCGGCCCGGGGAGAACCCGGCCGAGCGTGCGAGAAAAAGTGCCACCGACCTGGCGCGGCCACGGGCCACCGGCGGCTTTCGCCCGGCCTCGCGGCGGTCGGCTTGCCCTGCCGGAAAAAAAAAGCCGGGGGACGGCACGACAAAAGAAAAAGGCACACGGAGGCGCGTTCGCAACGCCCCGTGCTAGCCACGGGGGCCACGGGGCCAGGGGCCCGCAGCGGGGGGGCCGAGTGACGGGCCTCAACTGCCTCCCCACCACGGACTCACCGGCATCCCGCCTCGCGCTGTCGTCGCAACGCTCCTCAGTGCCGCGGCTTAGGGCCGCCAGAGAAAAAGAAAGAAGGCCCGCGGAGGAGGCCTGGCGGGTGCCCCCCACACTCCGCCCGCCTCAACCGAAAGCAACCCACCCGGCGCGGCAAAGCCGGCCCCGCCCGGCACAAGCGGCTCGGTCGAGCCCGGCCACGACCGAGGTAGGCGAGGCGCCGCCGCCTCGCCCAGGACCAGTCCGGGGGGCTCTCCGTCGGGTGCCGGGCCCGGCAAGTTCAAAAAAAGAAAAAGAACTAGGCCCAAAAATTCTGCCCGCCACAAGGCGGGTCCCCGGCTTAAGGCCGAGGGAGGGGGACGGCTTCTCCAACGCGGGCCGAGCACCGCCGCCACCGCCGAGGCGGACCGACGGGCCCAAAACCCCGCCCGCCGAGCGGGCCCCCGGCTTAAGGCCGGGCAGAAAAGGGACGAGGCGCCGCCGCCTCGCCCGCCACCGGTGCCCGGGGGGGGCCGCCCCCCCCCGTGGCCAATCGACCGGCAGAAGCCGGGCCGGAGCGGGACACGCTCGCGGCTTCTCTTTCTCTCTCTCTCTCTTCTCCTCTCTCGGCAACTCTCTCTGGGCTCGCTCTCTCGGCTCTCTCTCCCCGCCTCGCCTCGGGGCCGGCGAGCAGCTTTCTCGGATCGTCTTTCGCCCTTCTTGCTCTCTCTCGGCCTTCTCCGGATCCGCTCTTGCGCGGCCCTTCTCTCTCGCCTCCGCGGATCCGGCTCTTTCGCGCGGCCCCTTCTCTCTCGCCTCGCCAACTGGACCCACTTTTCCCTGGGAAGGACGGGAGCCGGGACACAAAGGCACGCGCGCTTCGTTCCCGGCTAGGCGGCACTCGCTTGGCCCTGGCGACCGCACGCGCGGCCGCTCCGCTCCGCCTCGGACGCAGGTACGGGGTCAACCTGCGGGGATGCGGCCCGTCACCTCGCTCCCATAAGACGGACAGACGAGTCCAAAGCCGGCCAGGCCTCCAAGAGGACCAATGCAGCTCGACCGGGGAGGGGCGCCAACGCAGGCCGCCTCCTACCATGACGCAGCCGGAGGCGGCCGACAACAGCGACCCCTTGGTGAACTTCCGCAGACGGCCGAGACAACAGGTCTACCCGGCCGGCGCCGAAATTGCACTAAGTCCCGCCGGAGCGAGGTAGACCTGATGTCCCCGGCCGGCGCCCGCCACCAGGGGGCAAGGCCGGCCCCCGGCGGACCCCGGAGCGAGGTAGACCTGATGTCCCCGACCGGAGCCGGGGTAGACCTGATGTCCCCGACCGGAGCCGGGGTAGACCTGATGTCCCCGGCCGGAGCCGGGGTAGACCTGATGTCCCCGGCCGCAGCCGGGGTAGACCTGTTGTCCCCGGCCGGAGCCGGGGTAGACCTGATGTCCCCGGCCGCAGCCGGGGTAGACCTGATGTCCCCGACCGGAGCCGGGGTAGACCTGATGTCCCCGGCCGGAGCCGGGGTAGACCTGATGTCCCCGGCCGCAGCCGGGGTAGACCTGTTGTCCCCGGCCGCAGCCGGGGTAGACCTGATGTCCCCGACCGGAGCCGGGGTAGACCTGATGTCCCCGACCGGAGCCGGGGTAGACCTGATGTCCCCGGCCGGAGCCGGGGTAGACCTGATGTCCCCGACCGGAGCCGGGGTAGACCTGTTGTCCCCGACCGGAGCCGGGGTAGACCTGATGTCCCCGGCCGGAGCCGGGGTAGACCTGATGTCCCCGGCCGCAGCCGGGGTAGACCTGATGTCCCCGACCGGAGCCGGGGTAGACCTGATGTCCCCGGCCGGAGCCGGGGTAGACCTGATGTCCCCGACCGGAGCCGGGGTAGACCTGTTGTCCCCGACCGGAGCCGGGGTAGACCTGATGTCCCCGGCCGGAGCCGGGGTAGACCTGATGTCCCCGACCGGAGCCGGGGTAGACCTGTTGTCCCCGACCGGAGCCGGGGTAGACCTGATGAGCCGGGTCCGGCTCGGATCCATGGTTGACCTCCTGTCCCCCTGTTGTCGCCCGCCGCCCGGGCACCTCGCCGTGCCCAGCGACCCCAGAGCCGGGTGAAGCTCACAGCCTCATAACACCCCGGAGCCAGATGGCTCGATCGACCCCCCGTCCCACACAATGAACCCCAACCCCACCCCCCCTTTCAAGACCATGACATGTTTTCCATTTTTTTGTTGTTGTTCTTTGGGGGGATTTGGTTTGGGTTTGCTTTGGTATTTTCTTTTGTTTTGTTTTTCGGGGGGGGGGGGGGGGGGGGGGGGGGGGCTGTTTTGGGGGTTTTTGGGGGGTTTTTTCCAGTTGCTTTGGCTTTCTCTGATACTGATTTTTGAGGTTGGTTTTTTTTGGGGGGTTGGGGGGCTTGTGGTTTGGATTTGGGTTTTCTTGGGTTGTCCCCCACCCCCCCGGGCCCCCCCCCCCGCCCCGCCCCGCCCCTTTTTCTTTTCTCCTTTCCTGAAAGAATGGCTCTTCTATTTGCTTGGAACGAGAAACTTATCCGGGAAAGCAAACCAACCCAAAAATTGACCCATTGGATTTCTTTTTCTTTCCTATCGGAAGCGCCCCCAGCCGAGCCGACGGGCAAGCCGAGGCCGGTGCTCTGCCTGCTGACACGCTGACCTGGCCAAACAGCGCCCCCACCACCCACCCCCCGCCCTGCCCCGCCACGCCCTCCTGGGGTGGAACCTACCCAGGCCGGCCGCCCTGGCCCCGATGCGGCTCGCCCCGCCGCGCCCCTCCCCTCCCCTCCCCTCCCCGCCCCGCCCCGCCCCGCCCGCCGGTAGAGGCGACGGCGGCCGCCGGCACCGCCGCCAGCACACAGGCGCTGTGTGTAGCTTTCGGGCGGGTTGTTTCACGGTCCGCAGAGGTCTTGGGCCCTCGACGTGACTCTAGGGGGCCGTGGGGACTCGGTGCCGAGGCGCCCGGGGCCGGCACGAAGCCACCGGCCCTCGTCTGCACAGAGACAGAAACAGTGACACGCACCCCCCCCCCCCCCCCAACAAACCCTAACCCTAACCCTAACTCCCCCCGCCCCCCACTAACCCTAACCCTAACCCTAACCCTAACCCTAACCCTAACCCTAACCCTAACCCTAACTCCCCCCGCCCCCCACTAACCCTAACCCTAACCCTAACCCTAACCCTAACCCTAACCCCCCCCCCACTAACCCTAACCCTAACCCTAACCCTAACCCTAACCCTAACCCTAACCCTAACCCCCCCCCCCCCCCCCCCCCAACTAACCCTAACCCTAACGCACGGCCACGCCTGCAGGCTACCACACCGCTGCGCGTGAAAGGAAGGCGCGGCCAACCCTCCCCGCCCCCTCGCCAACCCCTCCCCAGCCACCTCCACCCGGCCCCCTGCCACCCGCGCGCGCGCAGCCGCCCGCCGGCCCGCCCATAGGCATTCACGCTCTGGCGTGCCCTCTCTCCCTGGCCCTGCCCCGACCCCTGGCCCTGCCCGCTCTGTGGCAAGCGCAGCCGGCCATGGGCGGTTGGGGGCGCCCCGCCCTCCCCCATCAGCCTCCCCGGCGCTGTCTGCATCCTTTTGCCGCTTGCTAGGCTGCCGTAGGCCAAGGCCGGCCCGGGACAACAGGTCTAGCCAAGAGCCTGGGACAACAGGTCTACCCTAGGGGCCTGGGACAACAGGTCTAGCCAAGGGGCCGGGCTGCCGTAGGCGAGGGCCCGCCCGGGGACACCAGGTCTACCCCCAGGGCCTGGGACAAAAGGTCTACCCCAAGGGGCCTGGGCTATCAGGTCTACCCCGGAAGCGCAGGACATCAGGTCTACCCCGGCGGCCCGGGACAACAGGTCTACCCCAAGGGGCCCGGGACAACAGGTCTACCCAAGGGGCCTGGGACAACAGGTCTACCCCGGCGGCGTGGGACAACAGGTCTACCCCGGAGGCCCGGGACAACAGGTCTACCCCGAAGCCTAGGACAACAGGTCTACCCCGGCGGCCCGGGACAACAGGTCTACCCTGAAGGCCTGGGACAACAGGTCTACCCCGAAGCCTAGGACATCAGGTCTACCCCGGCGGCCCGGGACAACAGGTCTACCCCGGAGGCCCGGGACAACAGGTCTACCCCGGCGGCCCGGGACATCAGGTCTACCCCAAGGGGCCTGGGACAACAGGTCTACCCAAGGGGCCTCGGCCATCAGGTCTACCCCGAAGCCTAGG
>NW_027269320.1:1725000-1730000 GCF_023055355.1 Agelaius tricolor | reverse complement strand
GGCGGGTGCCCCCCACACTCCGCCCGCCTCAACCGAAAGCAACCCACCCGGCGCGGCAAAGCCGGCCCCGCCCGGCACAAGCGGCTCGGTCGAGCCCGGCCACGACCGAGGTAGGCGAGGCGCCGCCGCCTCGCCCAGGACCAGTCCGGGGGGCTCTCCGTCGGGTGCCGGGCCCGGCAAGTTCAAAAAAAGAAAAAGAACTAGGCCCAAAAATTCTGCCCGCCACAAGGCGGGTCCCCGGCTTAAGGCCGAGGGAGGGGGACGGCTTCTCCAACGCGGGCCGAGCACCGCCGCCACCGCCGAGGCGGACCGACGGGCCCAAAACCGCGCCCGCCGAGCGGGCCCCCCCGGCTTAAGGCCGGGCAGAAAAGGGACGAGGCGCCGCCGCCTCGCCCGCCACCGGTGCCCGGGGGGGGCCGCCCCCCCCCGTGGCCAATCGACCGGCAGAAGCCGGGCCGGAGCGGGACACGCTCGCGGCTTCTCTTTCTCTCTCTCTCTTCTCTCTCGGCAACTCTCTCTGGGCTCGCTCTCTCGGCTCTCTCTCCCCGCCTCGCCTCGGGGCCGGCGAGCAGCTTTCTCGGATCGTCTTTCGCCCTTCTTGCTCTCTCTCGGCCTTCTCCGGATCCGCTCTTGCGCGGCCCTTCTCTCTCGCCTCCGCGGATCCGGCTCTTTCGCGCGGCCCCTTCTCTCTCGCCTCGCCAACTGGACCCACTTTTCCCTGGGAAGGACGGGAGCCGGGACACAAAGGCACGCGCGCTTCGTCCCGGCTAGGCGGCACTCGCTTGGCCCTGGCGACCGCACGCGCGGCCGCTCCGCTCCGCCTCGGACGCAGGTACGGGGTCAACCTGCGGGGATGCGGCCCGTCACCTCGCTCCCATAAGACGGACAGAAGAGTCCAAAGCCGGCCAGGCCTCCAAGAGGACCAATGCAGCTCGACCGGGGAGGGGCGCCAACGCAGGCCGCCTCCTACCATGACGCAGCCGGAGGCGGCCGACAACAGCGACCCCTTGGTGAACTTCCGCAGACGGCCGAGACAACAGGTCTACCCGGCCGGCGCCGAAATTGCACTAAGTCCCGCCGGAGCGAGGTAGACCTGATGTCCCCGGCCGGCGCCCGCCACCAGGGGGCAAGGCCGGCCCCCGGCGGACCCCGGAGCGAGGTAGACCTGATGTCCCCGACCGGAGCCGGGGTAGACCTGATGTCCCCGGCCGGAGCCGGGGTAGACCTGATGTCCCCGGCCGCAGCCGGGGTAGACCTGATGTCCCCGACCGGAGCCGGGGTAGACCTGATGTCCCCGGCCGGAGCCGGGGTAGACCTGTTGTCCCCGGCCGCAGCCGGGGTAGACCTGTTGTCCCCGACCGGAGCCGGGGTAGACCTGATGTCCCCGACCGGAGCCGGGGTAGACCTGTTGTCCCCGGCCGGAGCCGGGGTAGACCTGATGTCCCCGGCCGCAGCCGGGGTAGACCTGATGTCCCCGGCCGGAGCCGGGGTAGACCTGATGTCCCCGACCGGAGCCGGGGTAGACCTGATGTCCCCGGCCGGAGCCGGGGTAGACCTGATGTCCCCGGCCGCAGCCGGGGTAGACCTGATGTCCCCGGCCGCAGCCGGGGTAGACCTGTTGTCCCCGACCGGAGCCGGGGTAGACCTGATGTCCCCGGCCGCAGCCGGGGTAGACCTGATGTCCCCGACCGGAGCCGGGGTAGACCTGATGTCCCCGGCCGGAGCCGGGGTAGACCTGATGTCCCCGGCCGCAGCCGGGGTAGACCTGTTGTCCCCGGCCGCAGCCGGGGTAGACCTGATGTCCCCGACCGGAGCCGGGGTAGACCTGATGTCCCCGACCGGAGCCGGGGTAGACCTGTTGTCCCCGACCGGAGCCGGGGTAGACCTGATGTCCCCGGCCGCAGCCGGGGTAGACCTGATGTCCCCGGCCGGAGCCGGGGTAGACCTGATGTCCCCGGCCGGAGCCGGGGTAGACCTGATGTCCCCGACCGGAGCCGGGGTAGACCTGTTGTCCCCGGCCGCAGCCGGGGTAGACCTGATGTCCCCGACCGGAGCCGGGGTAGACCTGATGTCCCCGGCCGGAGCCGGGGTAGACCTGATGTCCCCGGCCGCAGCCGGGGTAGACCTGATGTCCCCGGCCGCAGCCGGGGTAGACCTGTTGTCCCCGACCGGAGCCGGGGTAGACCTGATGTCCCCGGCCGCAGCCGGGGTAGACCTGATGTCCCCGGCCGCAGCCGGGGTAGACCTGATGTCCCCGACCGGAGCCGGGGTAGACCTGATGTCCCCGGCCGCAGCCGGGGTAGACCTGTTGTCCCCGACCGGAGCCGGGGTAGACCTGATGTCCCCGGCCGGAGCCGGGGTAGACCTGATGTCCCCGGCCGCAGCCGGGGTAGACCTGATGTCCCCGACCGGAGCCGGGGTAGACCTGTTGTCCCCGGCCGGAGCCGGGGTAGACCTGATGTCCCCGACCGGAGCCGGGGTAGACCTGATGTCCCCGGCCGCAGCCGGGGTAGACCTGATGTCCCCGGCCGCCGCCGGGGTAGACCTGATGAGCCGGGTCCGGCTCGGATCCATGGTTGACCTCCTGTCCCCCTGTTGTCGCCCGCCGCCCGGGCACCTCGCCGTGCCCAGCGACCCCAGAGCCGGGCGAAGCTCACAGCCTCATAACACCCCGGAGCCAGATGGCTCGATCGACCCCCCGTCCCACACAATGAACCCCAACCCCACCCCCCTTTCAAGACCATGACATGTTTTCCATTTTTTTGTTGTTGTTCTTTGGGGGATTTGGTTTGGGTTTGCTTTGGTATTTTCTTTTGTTTTGTTTTTCGGGGGGGGGGGGGGGGGGGGGGGGCTGTTTTGGGGGTTTTTTGGGGGTTTTTTCCAGTTGCTTTGGCTTTCTCTGATACTGATTTTTGAGGTTGTTTTTTTTGGGGGGTTGGGGGGCTTGTGGTTTGGATTTGGGTTTTCTTGGGTTGTCCCCCACCCCCCCGGGCCCCCCCCCCGCCCCGCCCCGCCCCTTTTTCTTTTCTCCTTTCCTGAAAGAATGGCTCTTCTATTTGCTTGGAACGAGAAACTTATCCGGGAAAGCAAACCAACCCAAAAATTGACCCATTGGATTTCTTTTTCTTTCCTATCGGAAGCGCCCCCAGCCGAGCCGACGGGCAAGCCGAGGCCGGTGCTCTGCCTGCTGACACGCTGACCTGGCCAAACAGCGCCCCCACCACCCACCCCCCGCCCTGCCCCGCCACGCCCTCCCGGGGTGGAACCTACCCAGGCCGGCCGCCCTGGCCCCGATGCGGCTCGCCCCGCCGCGCCCCTCCCCTCCCCTCCCCTCCCCGCCCCGCCCCGCCCCGCCCGCCGGTAGAGGCGACGGCGGCCGCCGGCACCGCCGCCAGCACACAGGCGCTGTGTGTAGCTTTCGGGCGGGTTGTTTCACGGTCCGCAGAGGTCTTGGGCCCTCGACGTGACTCTAGGGGGCCGTGGGGACTCGGTGCCGAGGCGCCCGGGGCCGGCACGAAGCCACCGGCCCTCGTCCGCACAGAGACAGAAACAGTGACACGCACCCCCCCCCCCCCCCCCCCAACAAACCCTAACCCTAACCCTAACTCCCCCCGCCCCCCACTAACCCTAACCCTAACCCTAACCCTAACCCTAACCCTAACCCTAACCCTAACTCCCCCCGCCCCCCACTAACCCTAACCCTAACCCTAACCCTAACCCTAACCCTAACCCCCCCCCACTAACCCTAACCCTAACCCTAACCCTAACCCTAACCCTAACCCTAACCCCCCCCCCCCCCCCCCCCAACTAACCCTAACCCTAACGCACGGCCACGCCTGCAGGCTACCACACCGCTGCGCGTGAAAGGAAGGCGCGGCCAACCCTCCCCGCCCCCTCGCCAACCCCTCCCCAGCCACCTCCACCCGGCCCCCTGCCACCCGCGCGCGCGCAGCCGCCCGCCGGCCCGCCCATAGGCATTCACGCTCTGGCGTGCCCTCTCTCCCTGGCCCTGCCCCGGCCCCTGGCCCTGCCCGCTCTGTGGCAAGCGCAGCCGGCCATGGGCGGTTGGGGGCGCCCCGCCCTCCCCCATCAGCCTCCCCGGCGCTGTCTGCATCCTTTTGCCGCTTGCTAGGCTGCCGTAGGCCAAGGCCGGCCCGGGACAACAGGTCTAGCCAAGAGCCTGGGACAACAGGTCTACCCTAGGGGCCTGGGACAACAGGTCTAGCCAAGGGGCCGGGCTGCCGTAGGCGAGGGCCCGCCCGGGGACACCAGGTCTACCCCCAGGGCCTGGGACAAAAGGTCTACCCCAAGGGGCCTGGGCTATCAGGTCTACCCCGGAAGCGCAGGACATCAGGTCTACCCCGGCGGCCCGGGACAACAGGTCTACCCCAAGGGGCCCGGGACAACAGGTCTACCCAAGGGGCCTGGGACAACAGGTCTACCCCGGCGGCGTGGGACAACAGGTCTACCCCGGAGGCCCGGGACAACAGGTCTACCCCGAAGCCTAGGACAACAGGTCTACCCCGGCGGCCCGGGACAACAGGTCTACCCTGAAGGCCTGGGACAACAGGTCTACCCCGAAGCCTAGGACATCAGGTCTACCCCGGCGGCCCGGGACAACAGGTCTACCCCGGAGGCCCGGGACAACAGGTCTACCCCGGCGGCCCGGGACATCAGGTCTACCCCAAGGGGCCTGGGACAACAGGTCTACCCAAGGGGCCTCGGCCATCAGGTCTACCCCGAAGCCTAGGACATCAGGTCTACCCCAAGGGGCCTGGGACAACAGGTCTACCCCGGAGGCCCGGGACAACAGGTCTACCCTAGGGGCCTCGGCCATCAGGTCTACCCCGAAGCCTAGGACATCAGGTCTACCCCGGCGGCCCGGGACAACAGGTCTACCCCGGCGGCCCGGGACAACAGGTCTCCCCAAGGAGCCTGGGACAACAGGTCTACCCTGAAGGCCTGGGACAACAGGTCTACCCCGAAGCCTAGGACATCAG
>NW_027269320.1:1702500-1710000 GCF_023055355.1 Agelaius tricolor | reverse complement strand
CACACGGAGGCGCGTTCGCAACGCCCCGTGCTAGCCACGGGGGCCACGGGGCCAGGGGCCCGCAGCGGGGGGGCCGAGTGACGGGCCTCAACTGCCTCCCCACCACGGACTCACCGGCATCCCGCCTCGCGCTGTCGTCGCAACGCTCCTCAGTGCCGCGGCTTAGGGCCGCCAGAGAAAAAGAAAGAAGGCCCGCGGAGGAGGCCTGGCAGGTGCCCCCCACACTCCGCCCGCCTCAACCGAAAGCAACCCACCCGGCGCGGCAAAGCCGGCCCCGCCCGGCACAAGCGGCTCGGTCGAGCCCGGCCACGACCGAGGTAGGCGAGGCGCCGCCGCCTCGCCCAGGACCAGTCCGGGGGGCTCTCCGTCGGGTGCCGGGCCCGGCAAGTTCAAAAAAAGAAAAAGAACTAGGCCCAAAAATTCTGCCCGCCACAAGGCGGGTCCCCGGCTTAAGGCCGAGGGAGGGGGACGGCTTCTCCAACGCGGGCCGAGCACCGCCGCCACCGCCGAGGCGGACCGACGGGCCCAAAACCGCGCCCGCCGAGCGGGCCCCCCCGGCTTAAGGCCGGGCAGAAAAGGGACGAGGCGCCGCCGCCTCGCCCGCCACCGGTGCCCGGGGGGGGCCGCCCCCCCCCGTGGCCAATCGACCGGCAGAAGCCGGGCCGGAGCGGGACACGCTCGCGGCTTCTCTTTCTCTCTCTCTCTTCTCTCTCGGCAACTCTCTCTGGGCTCGCTCTCTCGGCTCTCTCTCCCCGCCTCGCCTCGGGGCCGGCGAGCAGCTTTCTCGGATCGTCTTTCGCCCTTCTTGCTCTCTCTCGGCCTTCTCCGGATCCGCTCTTGCGCGGCCCTTCTCTCTCGCCTCCGCGGATCCGGCTCTTTCGCGCGGCCCCTTCTCTCTCGCCTCGCCAACTGGACCCACTTTTCCCTGGGAAGGACGGGAGCCGGGACACAAAGGCACGCGCGCTTCGTCCCGGCTAGGCGGCACTCGCTTGGCCCTGGCGACCGCACGCGCGGCCGCTCCGCTCCGCCTCGGACGCAGGTACGGGGTCAACCTGCGGGGATGCGGCCCGTCACCTCGCTCCCATAAGACGGACAGAAGAGTCCAAAGCCGGCCAGGCCTCCAAGAGGACCAATGCAGCTCGACCGGGGAGGGGCGCCAACGCAGGCCGCCTCCTACCATGACGCAGCCGGAGGCGGCCGACAACAGCGACCCCTTGGTGAACTTCCGCAGACGGCCGAGACAACAGGTCTACCCGGCCGGCGCCGAAATTGCACTAAGTCCCGCCGGAGCGAGGTAGACCTGATGTCCCCGGCCGGCGCCCGCCACCAGGGGGCAAGGCCGGCCCCCGGCGGACCCCGGAGCGAGGTAGACCTGATGTCCCCGACCGGAGCCGGGGTAGACCTGATGTCCCCGGCCGGAGCCGGGGTAGACCTGATGTCCCCGGCCGCAGCCGGGGTAGACCTGATGTCCCCGACCGGAGCCGGGGTAGACCTGATGTCCCCGGCCGGAGCCGGGGTAGACCTGTTGTCCCCGGCCGCAGCCGGGGTAGACCTGTTGTCCCCGACCGGAGCCGGGGTAGACCTGATGTCCCCGACCGGAGCCGGGGTAGACCTGTTGTCCCCGGCCGGAGCCGGGGTAGACCTGATGTCCCCGGCCGCAGCCGGGGTAGACCTGATGTCCCCGGCCGGAGCCGGGGTAGACCTGATGTCCCCGACCGGAGCCGGGGTAGACCTGATGTCCCCGGCCGGAGCCGGGGTAGACCTGATGTCCCCGGCCGCAGCCGGGGTAGACCTGATGTCCCCGGCCGCAGCCGGGGTAGACCTGTTGTCCCCGACCGGAGCCGGGGTAGACCTGATGTCCCCGGCCGCAGCCGGGGTAGACCTGATGTCCCCGACCGGAGCCGGGGTAGACCTGATGTCCCCGGCCGGAGCCGGGGTAGACCTGATGTCCCCGGCCGCAGCCGGGGTAGACCTGTTGTCCCCGGCCGCAGCCGGGGTAGACCTGATGTCCCCGACCGGAGCCGGGGTAGACCTGATGTCCCCGACCGGAGCCGGGGTAGACCTGTTGTCCCCGACCGGAGCCGGGGTAGACCTGATGTCCCCGGCCGCAGCCGGGGTAGACCTGATGTCCCCGGCCGGAGCCGGGGTAGACCTGTTGTCCCCGGCCGGAGCCGGGGTAGACCTGATGTCCCCGACCGGAGCCGGGGTAGACCTGTTGTCCCCGGCCGCAGCCGGGGTAGACCTGATGTCCCCGACCGGAGCCGGGGTAGACCTGATGTCCCCGGCCGGAGCCGGGGTAGACCTGATGTCCCCGGCCGCAGCCGGGGTAGACCTGATGTCCCCGACCGCAGCCGGGGTAGACCTGTTGTCCCCGACCGGAGCCGGGGTAGACCTGATGTCCCCGGCCGCAGCCGGGGTAGACCTGATGTCCCCGGCCGCAGCCGGGGTAGACCTGATGTCCCCGACCGGAGCCGGGGTAGACCTGATGTCCCCGGCCGCAGCCGGGGTAGACCTGTTGTCCCCGACCGGAGCCGGGGTAGACCTGATGTCCCCGGCCGGAGCCGGGGTAGACCTGATGTCCCCGGCCGCAGCCGGGGTAGACCTGATGTCCCCGACCGGAGCCGGGGTAGACCTGTTGTCCCCGGCCGGAGCCGGGGTAGACCTGATGTCCCCGACCGGAGCCGGGGTAGACCTGATGTCCCCGGCCGCAGCCGGGGTAGACCTGATGTCCCCGGCCGCCGCCGGGGTAGACCTGATGAGCCGGGTCCGGCTCGGATCCATGGTTGACCTCCTGTCCCCCTGTTGTCGCCCGCCGCCCGGGCACCTCGCCGTGCCCAGCGACCCCAGAGCCGGGCGAAGCTCACAGCCTCATAACACCCCGGAGCCAGATGGCTCGATCGACCCCCCGTCCCACACAATGAACCCCAACCCCACCCCCCCTTTCAAGACCATGACATGTTTTCCATTTTTTTGTTGTTGTTCTTTGGGGGGATTTGGTTTGGGTTTGCTTTGGTATTTTCTTTTGTTTTGTTTTTCGGGGGGGGGGGGGGGGGGGGGGCTGTTTTGGGGGTTTTTTGGGGGTTTTTTCCAGTTGCTTTGGCTTTCTCTGATACTGATTTTTGAGGTTGGTTTTTTTTGGGGGGTTGGGGGGCTTGTGGTTTGGATTTGGGTTTTCTTGGGTTGTCCCCCACCCCCCCGGGCCCCCCCCCCGCCCCGCCCCGCCCCTTTTTCTTTTCTCCTTTCCTGAAAGAATGGCTCTTCTATTTGCTTGGAACGAGAAACTTATCCGGGAAAGCAAACCAACCCAAAAATTGACCCATTGGATTTCTTTTTCTTTCCTATCGGAAGCGCCCCCAGCCGAGCCGACGGGCAAGCCGAGGCCGGTGCTCTGCCTGCTGACACGCTGACCTGGCCAAACAGCGCCCCCACCACCCACCCCCCGCCCTGCCCCGCCACGCCCTCCCGGGGTGGAACCTACCCAGGCCGGCCGCCCTGGCCCCGATGCGGCTCGCCCCGCCGCGCCCCTCCCCTCCCCTCCCCTCCCCGCCCCGCCCCGCCCCGCCCGCCGGTAGAGGCGACGGCGGCCGCCGGCACCGCCGCCAGCACACAGGCGCTGTGTGTAGCTTTCGGGCGGGTTGTTTCACGGTCCGCAGAGGTCTTGGGCCCTCGACGTGACTCTAGGGGGCCGTGGGGACTCGGTGCCGAGGCGCCCGGGGCCGGCACGAAGCCACCGGCCCTCGTCCGCACAGAGACAGAAACAGTGACACGCACCCCCCCCCCCCCCCCCCCCAACAAACCCTAACCCTAACCCTAACTCCCCCCGCCCCCCACTAACCCTAACCCTAACCCTAACCCTAACCCTAACCCTAACCCTAACCCTAACTCCCCCCGCCCCCCACTAACCCTAACCCTAACCCTAACCCTAACCCTAACCCTAACCCCCCCCCACTAACCCTAACCCTAACCCTAACCCTAACCCTAACCCTAACCCTAACCCCCCCCCCCCCCCCCCCCAACTAACCCTAACCCTAACGCACGGCCACGCCTGCAGGCTACCACACCGCTGCGCGTGAAAGGAAGGCGCGGCCAACCCTCCCCGCCCCCTCGCCAACCCCTCCCCAGCCACCTCCACCCGGCCCCCTGCCACCCGCGCGCGCGCAGCCGCCCGCCGGCCCGCCCATAGGCATTCACGCTCTGGCGTGCCCTCTCTCCCTGGCCCTGCCCCGGCCCCTGGCCCTGCCCGCTCTGTGGCAAGCGCAGCCGGCCATGGGCGGTTGGGGGCGCCCCGCCCTCCCCCATCAGCCTCCCCGGCGCTGTCTGCATCCTTTTGCCGCTTGCTAGGCTGCCGTAGGCCAAGGCCGGCCCGGGACAACAGGTCTAGCCAAGAGCCTGGGACAACAGGTCTACCCTAGGGGCCTGGGACAACAGGTCTAGCCAAGGGGCCGGGCTGCCGTAGGCGAGGGCCCGCCCGGGGACACCAGGTCTACCCCCAGGGCCTGGGACAAAAGGTCTACCCCAAGGGGCCTGGGCTATCAGGTCTACCCCGGAAGCGCAGGACATCAGGTCTACCCCGGCGGCCCGGGACAACAGGTCTACCCCAAGGGGCCCGGGACAACAGGTCTACCCAAGGGGCCTGGGACAACAGGTCTACCCCGGCGGCGTGGGACAACAGGTCTACCCCGGAGGCCCGGGACAACAGGTCTACCCCGAAGCCTAGGACAACAGGTCTACCCCGGCGGCCCGGGACAACAGGTCTACCCTGAAGGCCTGGGACAACAGGTCTACCCCGAAGCCTAGGACATCAGGTCTACCCCGGCGGCCCGGGACAACAGGTCTACCCCGGAGGCCCGGGACAACAGGTCTACCCCGGCGGCCCGGGACATCAGGTCTACCCCAAGGGGCCTGGGACAACAGGTCTACCCAAGGGGCCTCGGCCATCAGGTCTACCCCGAAGCCTAGGACATCAGGTCTACCCCAAGGGGCCTGGGACAACAGGTCTACCCCGGAGGCCCGGGACAACAGGTCTACCCTAGGGGCCTCGGCCATCAGGTCTACCCCGAAGCCTAGGACATCAGGTCTACCCCGGCGGCCCGGGACAACAGGTCTACCCCGGCGGCCCGGGACAACAGGTCTCCCCAAGGAGCCTGGGACAACAGGTCTACCCTGAAGGCCTGGGACAACAGGTCTACCCCGAAGCCTAGGACATCAGGTCTACCCCGGCGGCCCGGGACAACAGGTCTACCCCGGCGGCCCGGGACAACAGGTCTACCCCAAGGGGCCTGGGACAACAGGTCTACCCAAGGGGCCTCGGCCATCAGGTCTACCCCGAAGCCTAGGACATCAGGTCTACCCCAAGGGGCCTGGGACAACAGGTCTACCCCGGAGGCCCGGGACAACAGGTCTACCCTAGGGGCCTCGGCCATCAGGTCTACCCCGAAGCCTAGGACATCAGGCCTACCCCGGCGGCCCGGGACAACAGGTCTACCCCGGCGGCCCGGGACAACAGGTCTACCCCGAAGCCTAGGACAACAGGTCTACCCCGGCGGCCCGGGACAACAGGTCTACCCTGAAGGCCTGGGACAACAGGTCTACCCCGAAGCCTAGGACATCAGGTCTACCCCAAGGGGCCTGGGACAACAGGTCTACCCCGGAGGCCCGGGACAACAGGTCTACCCTAGGGGCCTCGGCCATCAGGTCTACCCCGAAGCCTAGGACATCAGGTCTACCCCAAGGAGCCTGGGACAACAGGTCTACCCCGGAGGCCCGGGACAACAGGTCTACCCTAGGGGCCTCGGCCATCAGGTCTACCCCGAAGCCTAGGACATCAGGTCTACCCCAGAGTCCCGGGACAACAGGTCTACCCTAGGGGCCTCGGCCATCAGGTCTACCCCGAAGCCTAGGACATCAGGCCTACCCCGGCGGCCCGGGACAACAGGTCTACCCCGGCGGCCCGGGACAACAGGTCTACCCCGAAGCCTAGGACAACAGGTCTACCCCGGCGGCCCGGGACAACAGGTCTACCCTGAAGGCCTGGGACAACAGGTCTACCCCGAAGCCTGGGACAACAGGTCTACCCCGAAGCCTAGGACAACAGGTCTACCCCGGCGGCCCGGGACAACAGGTCTACCCTGAAGGCCCGGGACAACAGGTCTACCCCGAAGCCTGGGACAACAGGTCTACCCCGAAGCCTAGGACAACAGGTCTACCCCGGAGGCCCGGGACATCAGGTCTACCCAAGGGGCCCGGGACATCAGGTCTACCCCGGTGGCCCCGGACATCAGGTCTACCCCAAGGAGCCTGGGACAACAGGTCTACCCAAGGGGCCCGGGACAACTGGTCTACCCCGGAGGCCCCGGCCATCAGGTCTACCCCGGTGGCCCCGGACATCAGGTCTACCCTAGGGGCCTCGGCCATCAGGTCTACCCCGAAGCCTAGGACATCAGGTCTACCCCGGAGGCCCGGGACAACAGGTCTACCCTAGGGGCCTCGGCCATCAGGTCTACCCCGAAGCCTAGGACATCAGGCCTACCCCGGCGGCCCGGGACAACAGGTCTACCCCGGCGGCCCGGGACAACAGGTCTACCCCGAAGCCTAGGACAACAGGTCTACCCCGGCGGCCCGGGACAACAGGTCTACCCCGAAGCCTGGGACAACAGGTCTACCCCGAAGCCTGGGACAACAGGTCTACCCCGAAGCCTAGGACAACAGGTCTACCCCGGAGGCCCGGGACATCAGGTCTACCCAAGGGGCCCGGGACATCAGGTCTACCCCGGTGGCCCCGGACATCAGGTCTACCCCAAGGAGCCTGGGACAACAGGTCTACCCAAGGGGCCCGGGACAACTGGTCTACCCCGGAGGCCCCGGCCATCAGGTCTACCCCGGTGGCCCCGGACATCAGGTCTACCCCAAGGAGCCTGGGACAACAGGTCTACCCAAGGAGCCCGGGACAACAGGTCTACCCCAGGGGCCCGGGACAACTGGTCTACCCCGGAGGCCCCGGCCATCAGGTCTACCCCGGTGGCCCCGGACATCAGGTCTACCCCAAGGAGCCTGGGACAACAGGTCTACCCAAGGGGCCCGGGACAACTGGTCTACCCCGGCGGCCCGGGACAACAGGTCTACCCCGAAGCCTAGGACAACAGGTCTACCCCGGCGGCCCGGGACAACAGGTCTACCCTGAAGGCCTGGGACAACAGGTCTACCCCGAAGCCTGGGACAACAGGTCTACCCCGAAGCCTGGGACAACAGGTCTACCCCGAAGCCTAGGACAACAGGTCTACCCCGGAGGCCCGGGACATCAGGTCTACCCAAGGGGCCCGGGACATCAGGTCTACCCCGGTGGCCCCGGACATCAGGTCTACCCCAAGGAGCCTGGGACAACAGGTCTACCCAAGGGGCCCGGGACAACTGGTCTACCCCGGAGGCCCCGGCCATCAGGTCTACCCCGGTGGCCCCGGACATCAGGTCTACCCCAAGGAGCCTGGGACAACAGGTCTACCC
>NW_027269320.1:1682500-1690000 GCF_023055355.1 Agelaius tricolor | reverse complement strand
GCAGCCGGCAACGGCGGGACTGGAGCGGCCCGGGGAGAACCCGGCCGAGCGTGCGAGAAAAAGTGCCACCGACCTGGCGCGGCCACGGGCCACCGGCGGCTTTCGCGCCCGGCCTCGCGGCGGTCGGCTTGCCCTGCCGGAAAAAAAAGCCGGGGGACGGCACGACAAAAGAAAAAGGCACACGGAGGCGCGTTCGCAACGCCCCGTGCTAGCCACGGGGGCCACGGGGCCAGGGGCCCGCAGCGGGGGGGCCGAGTGACGGGCCTCAACTGCCTCCCCACCACGGACTCACCGGCATCCCGCCTCGCGCTGTCGTCGCAACGCTCCTCAGTGCCGCGGCTTAGGGCCGCCAGAGAAAAAGAAAGAAGGCCCGCGGAGGAGGCCTGGCGGGTGCCCCCCACACTCCGCCCCGCCTCAACCGAAAGCAACCCACCCGGCGCGGCAAAGCCGGCCCCGCCCGGCACAAGCGGCTCGGTCGATTCCGGCCACGACCGAGGTAGGCGAGGCGCCGCCGCCTCGCCCAGGACCAGTCCGGGGGGCTCTCCGTCGGGTGCCGGGCCCGGCAAGTTCAAAAAAAGAAAAAGAACTAGGCCCAAAAATTCTGCCCGCCACAAGGCGGGTCCCCGGCTTAAGGCCGAGGGAGGGGGACGGCTTCTCCAACGCGGGCCGAGCACCGCCGCCACCGCCGAGGCGGACCGACGGGCCCAAAACCGCGCCCGCCGAGCGGGCCCCCGGCTTAAGGCCGGGCAGAAAAGGGACGAGGCGCCGCCGCCTCGCCCGCCACCGGTGCCCGGGGGGGGCCGCCCCCCCCCGTGGCCAATCGACCGGCAGAAGCCGGGCCGGAGCGGGACACGCTCACGGCTTCTCTTGCTCTCTCTCTCTCTCTCTCTCGGCAACTCTCTCTCTGGGCTCGCTCTCTCGGCTCTCTCTCCCCGCCTCGCCTCGGGGCCGGCGAGCAGCTTTCTCGGATCGTCTTTCGCCCTTCTTGCTCTCTCTCTCGGCCTTCTCCGGATCCGCTCTTGCGCGGCCCTTCTCTCTCGCCTCCGCGGATCCGGCTCTTTCGCGCGGCCCCTTCTCTCTCGCCTCGCCAACTGGACCCACTTTTCCCTGGGAAGGACGGGAGCCGGGACACAAAGGCACGCGCGCTTCGTCCCGGCTAGGCGGCACTCGCTTGGCCCTGGCGACCGCACGCGCGGCCGCTCCGCTCCGCCTCGGACGCAGGTACGGGGTCAACCTGCGGGGATGCGGCCCGTCACCTCGCTCCCATAAGACGGACAGACGAGTCCAAAGCCGGCCAGGCCTCCAAGAGGACCAATGCAGCTCGACCGGGGAGGGGCGCCAACGCAGGCCGCCTCCTACCATGACGCAGCCGGAGGCGGCCGACAACAGCGACCCCTTGGTGAACTTCCGCAGACGGCCGAGACAACAGGTCTACCCGGCCGGCGCCGAAATTGCACTAAGTCCCGCCGGAGCGAGGTAGACCTGATGTCCCCGGCCGGCGCCCGCCACCAGGGGGCAAGGCCGGCCCCCGGCGGACCCCGGAGCGAGGTAGACCTGATGTCCCCGACCGGAGCCGGGGTAGACCTGATGTCCCCGGCCGGAGCCGGGGTAGACCTGATGTCCCCGGCCGGAGCCGGGGTAGACCTGTTGTCCCCGGCCGCAGCCGGGGTAGACCTGATGTCCCCGGCCGCAGCCGGGGTAGACCTGATGTCCCCGGCCGGAGCCGGGGTAGACCTGATGTCCCCGGCCGGAGGCGGGGTAGACCTGATGTCCCCGGCCGGAGCCGGGGTAGACCTGATGTCCCCGGCCGGAGCCGGGGTAGACCTGTTGTCCCCGGCCGCAGCCGGGGTAGACCTGTTGTCCCCGGCCGGAGCCGGGGTAGACCTGATGTCCCCGGCCGGAGCCGGGGTAGACCTGATGTCCCCGGCCGCAGCCGGGGTAGACCTGTTGTCCCCGGCCGCAGCCGGGGTAGACCTGATGTCCCCGACCGGAGCCGGGGTAGACCTGATGTCCCCGACCGGAGCCGGGGTAGACCTGTTGTCCCCGACCGGAGCCGGGGTAGACCTGATGTCCCCGGCCGCAGCCGGGGTAGACCTGATGTCCCCGACCGGAGCCGGGGTAGACCTGATGTCCCCGGCCGGCGCCCGCCACCAGGGGGCAAGGCCGGCCCCCGGCGGACCCCGGAGCGAGGTAGACCTGATGTCCCCGACCGGACCCGGGGTAGACCTGATGTCCCCGGCCGGAGCCGGGGTAGACCTGATGTCCCCGGCCGGAGCCGGGGTAGACCTGATGTCCCCGGCCGGAGCCGGGGTAGACCTGTTGTCCCCGACCGGAGCCGGGGTAGACCTGATGTCTCCGGCCGGAGCCGGGGTAGACCTGATGTCCCCGGCCGCAGCCGGGGTAGACCTGATGTCCCCGGCCGGAGCCGGGGTAGACCTGATGTCCCCGGCCGCAGCCGGGGTAGACCTGTTGTCCCCGGCCGGAGCCGGGGTAGACCTGATGTCCCCGGCCGGAGCCGGGGTAGACCTGTTGTCCCCGGCCGCAGCCGGGGTAGACCTGATGTCCCCGGCCGGAGCCGGGGTAGACCTGATGTCCCCGACCGGAGCCGGGGTAGACCTGTTGTCCCCGACCGGAGCCGGGGTAGACCTGTTGTCCCCGACCGGAGCCGGGGTAGACCTGATGTCTCCGGCCGCAGCCGGGGTAGACCTGTTGTCCCCGGCCGCAGCCGGGGTAGACCTGATGTCCCCGGCCGGAGCCGGGGTAGACCTGTTGTCCCCGGCCGCAGCCGGGGTAGACCTGTTGTCCCCGGCCGGAGCCGGGGTAGACCTGATGTCCCCGGCCGCAGCCGGGGTAGACCTGATGTCCCCGACCGGAGCCGGGGTAGACCTGATGTCCCCGGCCGGAGCCGGGGTAGACCTGATGTCCCCGGCCGCAGCCGGGGTAGACCTGATGTCCCCGGCCGCCGCCGGGGTAGACCTGATGAGCCGGGTCCGGCTCGGATCCATGGTTGACCTCCTGTCCCCCTGTTGTCGCCCGCCGCCCGGGCACCTCGCCGTGCCCAGCGACCCCAGAGCCGGGCGAAGCTCACAGCCTCATAACACCCCGGAGCCAGATGGCTCGATCGACCCCCCGTCCCACACAATGAACCCCAACCCCACCCCCCCTTTCAAGACCATGACATGTTTTCCATTTTTTTGTTGTTGTTCTTTGGGGGGATTTGGTTTGGGTTTGCTTTGGTATTTTCTTTTGTTTTGTTTTTCGGGGGGGGGGGGGGGGGGGGGGGGGGCTGTTTTGGGGGTTTTTTGGGGGTTTTTTCCAGTTGCTTTGGCTTTCTCTGATACTGATTTTTGAGGTTGGTTTTTTTTGGGGGGTTGGGGGGCTTGTGGTTTGGATTTGGGTTTTCTTGGGTTGTCCCCCACCCCCCCGGGCCCCCCCCCCGCCCCGCCCCGCCCCTTTTTCTTTTCTCCTTTCCTGAAAGAATGGCTCTTCTATTTGCTTGGAACGAGAAACTTATCCGGGAAAGCAAACCAACCCAAAAATTGACCCATTGGATTTCTTTTTCTTTCCTATCGGAAGCGCCCCCAGCCGAGCCGACGGGCAAGCCGAGGCCGGTGCTCTGCCTGCTGACACGCTGACCTGGCCAAACAGCGCCCCCACCACCCACCCCCCGCCCTGCCCCGCCACGCCCTCCTGGGGTGGAACCTACCCAGGCCGGCCGCCCTGGCCCCGATGCGGCTCGCCCCGCCGCGCCCCTCCCCTCCCCTCCCCTCCCCGCCCCGCCCCGCCCCGCCCGGCCCCGCCCCGCCCGCCGGTAGAGGCTACGGCGGCCGCCGGCACCGCCGCCAGCACACAGGCGCTGTGTGTAGCTTTCGGGCGGGTTGTTTCACGGTCCGCAGAGGTCTTGGGCCCTCGACGTGACTCTAGGGGGCCGTGGGGACTCGGTGCCGAGGCGCCCGGGGCCGGCACGAAGCCACCGGCCCTCGTCTGCACAGAGACAGAAACAGTGACACGCACCCCCCCCCCCCCCCCCCCCAACAAACCCTAACCCTAACCCTAACTCCCCCCGCCCCCCACTAACCCTAACCCTAACCCTAACCCTAACCCTAACCCTAACTCCCCCCGCCCCCCACTAACCCTAACCCCAACCCTAACCCTAACCCTAACCCCCCCCCCCACTAACCCTAACCCTAACCCTAACCCTAACCCTAACCCTAACCCTAACCCTAACCCTAACCCCCCCCCCCCCCCCCCCCCCAACTAACCCTAACCCTAACGCACGGCCACGCCTGCAGGCTACCACACCGCTGCGCGTGAAAGGAAGGCGCGGCCAACCATCCCCGCCCCCTCGCCAACCCCTCCCCAGCCACCTCCACCCGGCCCCCTGCCACCCGCGCGCGCGCAGCCGCCCGCCGGCCCGCCCATAGGCATTCACGCTCTGGCGTGCCCTCTCTCCCTGGCCCTGCCCCGGCCCCTGGCCCTGCCCGCTCTGTGGCAAGCGCAGCCGGCCATGGGCGGTTGGGGGCGCCCCGCCCTCCCCCATCAGCCTCCCCGGCGCTGTCTGCATCCTTTTGCCGCTTGCTAGGCTGCCGTAGGCCAAGGCCGGCCCGGGACAACAGGTCTAGCCAAGAGCCTGGGACAAAAGGTCTACCCCAAGGGGCCTGGGCTATCAGGTCTACCCCGGCGGCCCAGGACAACAGGTCTACCCCAAGGGGCCCGGGACAACAGGTCTACCCAAGGGGCCTGGGACAACAGGTCTACCCCGGCGGCCCGGGACAACAGGTCTACCCCGGAGGCCCGGGACAACAGGTCTACCCCGGGCCTGGGACAACAGGTCTACCCCGAAGCCTAGGACATCAGGTCTACCCCGGGCCTGGGCTGTCAGGTCTACCCCGGAGGCCCAGGCTGCCGTAGGCCAAGGCCGGCCCGGGACAACAGGTCTACCCAAGGGGCCTCGGCCATCAGGTCTACCCCGAAGCCTAGGACATCAGGTCTACCCCAAGGGGCCTGGGACAACAGGTCTACCCCGAAGCCTAGGACAACAGGTCTACCCCGGCGGCCCGGGACAACAGGTCTACCCCAAGGGGCCTGGGGCAACAGGTCTACCCAAGGGGCCTCGGCCATCAGGTCTACCCCGAAGCCTAGGACAACAGGTCTACCCCGGAGGCCCGGGACAACAGGTCTACCCTAGGGGCCTCGGCCATCAGGTCTACCCCGAAGCCTAGGACATCAGGTCTACCCCGGCGGCCCGGGACAACAGGTCTACCCCGAAGCCTAGGAGAACATGTCTACCCCGGCGGCCCGGGACAACAGGTCTACCCTGAAGGCCTGGGACAACAGGTCTACCCCGAAGCCTAGGACATCAGGTCTACCCCGAAGCCTAGGACATCAGGTCTACCCAAGGGGCCTCGGCCATCAGGTCTACCCCGAAGCCTAGGACATCAGGTCTACCCCGAAGCCTAGGACAACAGGTCTACCCCGGCGGCCCGGGACAACAGGTCTACCCCGGAGGCCCGGGACAACAGGTCTACCCCGGCGGCCCGGGACATCAGGTCTACCCCGGTGGCCCCGGACATCAGGTCTACCCCAAGGGGCCCGGGACAACAGGTCTACCCCGAAGCCTAGGACATCAGGTCTACCCCGGCGGCCCGGGACAACAGGTCTACCCCAAGGGGCCTGGGGCAACAGGTCTACCCCAGGGGCCTCGGCCATCAGGTCTACCCCGAAGCCTAGGACATCAGGTCTACCCCGAAGCCTAGGACAACAGGTCTACCCCGGAGGCCCGGGACAACAGGTCTACCCCAAGGGGCCTCGGCCATCAGGTCTACCCCGAAGCCTAGGACATCAGGTCTACCCCGGCGGCCCGGGACAACAGGTCTACCCTGAAGGCCTGGGACAACAGGTCTACCCCGAAGCCTAGGACATCAGGTCTACCCCGAAGCCGAGGACATCAGGTCTACCCAAGGGGCCTCGGCCATCAGGTCTACCCCGAAGCCTAGGACATCAGGTCTACCCCGAAGCCTAGGACAACAGGTCTACCCCGGCGGCCCGGGACAACAGGTCTACCCCGGAGGCCCGGGACAACAGGTCTACCCCGGCGGCCCGGGACATCAGGTCTACCCCGGTGGCCCCGGACATCAGGTCTACCCCAAGGGGCCCGGGACAACAGGTCTACCCCGAAGCCTAGGACATCAGGTCTACCCCGGCGGCCCGGGACAACAGGTCTACCCCAAGGGGCCTGGGGCAACAGGTCTACCCCAGGGGCCTCGGCCATCAGGTCTACCCCGAAGCCTAGGACATCAGGTCTACCCCGAAGCCTAGGACAACAGGTCTACCCCGGAGGCCCGGGACAACAGGTCTACCCCAAGGGGCCTCGGCCATCAGGTCTACCCCGAAGCCTAGGACATCAGGTCTACCCCGGCGGCCCGGGACAACAGGTCTACCCTGAAGGCCTGGGACAACAGGTCTACCCCGAAGCCTAGGACATCAGGTCTACCCCGAAGCCGAGGACATCAGGTCTACCCAAGGGGCCTCGGCCATCAGGTCTACCCCGAAGCCTAGGACATCAGGTCTACCCCGAAGCCTAGGACAACAGGTCTACCCCGGCGGCCCGGGACAACAGGTCTACCCCGGAGGCCCGGGACAACAGGTCTACCCCGGAGGCCCGGGACAACAGGTCTACCCCGGAGGCCCGGGACAACTGGTCTACCCCGGCGGCCCGGGACATCAGGTCTACCCCGGTGGCCCCGGACATCAGGTCTACCCCAAGGGGCCCGGGACAACAGGTCTACCCCAAGAAGCCTAGGACATCAGGTCTACCCCGGCGGCCCGGGACAACAGGTCTACCCCGGCGGCCCGGGACAACAGGTCTACCCCGAAGCCTAGGACAACAGGTCTACCCCGGCGGCCCGGGACAACAGGTCTACCCTGAAGGCCTGGGACAACAGGTCTACCCCGAAGCCTAGGACATCAGGTCTACCCCAAGGGGCCTGGGACAACAGGTCTACCCCGGAGGCCCGGGACAACAGGTCTACCCTAGGGGCCTCGGCCATCAGGTCTACCCCGAAGCCTAGGACATCAGGTCTACCCCGGCGGCCCGGGACAACAGGTCTACCCCGGCGGCCCGGGACAACAGGTCTACCCCGAAGCCTAGGACAACAGGTCTACCCTGAAGGCCTGGGACAACAGGTCTACCCCGAAGCCTAGGACCTCAGGTCTACCCCGGCGGCCCGGGACAACTGGTCTACCCCGGCGGCCCGGGACAACAGGTCTACCCCAAGGGGCCTGGGACAACAGGTCTACCCAAGGGGCCTCGGCCATCAGGTCTACCCCGAAGCCTAGGACATCAGGTCTACCCCAAGGGGCCTGGGACAACAGGTCTACCCCGGAGGCCCGGGACAACAGGTCTACCCTAGGGGCCTCGGCCATCAGGTCTACCCCGAAGCCTAGGACATCAGGTCTACCCCGGAGTCCCGGGACAACAGGTCTACCCTAGGGGCCTCG
>NW_027269320.1:1665000-1670000 GCF_023055355.1 Agelaius tricolor | reverse complement strand
ACCGGGCTCTGGGCCACCCGCGTCCGCGCCCCATCGCCTTCGGGCACTTTCGCCCTTCTTCTCTCTCGTGTCTCTTTTCCCTTCTCGCGGCTCAGCTCCAGCCGCACCGCCGCCCGGCGCTGCTCGCGGCCGGCACCCCACACGGGCGCTCCCCGGACCGGGGCCGGCACCGGCACCTCGCGTGGTTTTTTCAAGGACACCTGAAGGCTCGCGGGGCCACGCGGCCGTCACACAGCTCGGGACGGTCAAGACGCCCTTCCCCCAGGCCAGCGGGAGGGGCGACACCTCGCCTGCGACGGGAAGCGAATTGGAAAGGAGACCGCCCTGCCCGAGCACCGGACCCTCCCCGCCGTGGCTTCCCCGCCACAGAGAAGCCTCGGAAGGAGAGCCGGCCCGCCGGGGGCCCTCTCCGACGCCACCCGAAAAGCCACATCGATCAGCCGCGGCTCCGCGCCGACGGCGACAAGGGCCCCACGGCCACGCTTCCTGGGACAACAACGGCGACGGCCGCCCAGCCCGCCTGCCCGTCGGATCGCTCGCTCGCTCGCCGCAGCAGAGGAGCGCGGGGGGTGCCGCCACCCGCCCGCCCGCAGCCGGCAACGGCGGGACTGGAGCGGCCCGGGGAGAACCCGGCCGAGCGTGCGAGAAAAAGTGCCACCGACCTGGCGCGGCCACGGGCCACCGGCGGCTTTCGCCCGGCCTCGCGGCGGTCGGCTTGCCCTGCCGGAAAAAAAAAGCCGGGGGACGGCACGACAAAAGAAAAAGGCACACGGAGGCGCGTTCGCAACGCCCCGTGCTAGCCACGGGGGCCACGGGGCCAGGGGCCCGCAGCGGGGGGGCCGAGTGACGGGCCTCAACTGCCTCCCCACCACGGACTCACCGGCATCCCGCCTCGCGCTGTCGTCGCAACGCTCCTCAGTGCCGCGGCTTAGGGCCGCCAGAGAAAAAGAAAGAAGGCCCGCGGAGGAGGCCTGGCGGGTGCCCCCCACACTCCGCCCGCCTCAACCGAAAGCAACCCACCCGGCGCGGCAAAGCCGGCCCCGCCCGGCACAAGCGGCTCGGTCGAGCCCGGCCACGACCGAGGTAGGCGAGGCGCCGCCGCCTCGCCCAGGACCAGTCCGGGGGGCTCTCCGTCGGGTGCCGGGCCCGGCAAGTTCAAAAAAAGAAAAAGAACTAGGCCCAAAAATTCTGCCCGCCACAAGGCGGGTCCCCGGCTTAAGGCCGAGGGAGGGGGACGGCTTCTCCAACGCGGGCCGAGCACCGCCGCCACCGCCGAGGCGGACCGACGGGCCCAAAACCCCGCCCGCCGAGCGGGCCCCCGGCTTAAGGCCGGGCAGAAAAGGGACGAGGCGCCGCCGCCTCGCCCGCCACCGGTGCCCGGGGGGGGCCGCCCCCCCCCGTGGCCAATCGACCGGCAGAAGCCGGGCCGGAGCGGGACACGCTCGCGGCTTCTCTTTCTCTCTCTCTCTCTTCTCCTCTCTCGGCAACTCTCTCTGGGCTCGCTCTCTCGGCTCTCTCTCCCCGCCTCGCCTCGGGGCCGGCGAGCAGCTTTCTCGGATCGTCTTTCGCCCTTCTTGCTCTCTCTCGGCCTTCTCCGGATCCGCTCTTGCGCGGCCCTTCTCTCTCGCCTCCGCGGATCCGGCTCTTTCGCGCGGCCCCTTCTCTCTCGCCTCGCCAACTGGACCCACTTTTCCCTGGGAAGGACGGGAGCCGGGACACAAAGGCACGCGCGCTTCGTTCCCGGCTAGGCGGCACTCGCTTGGCCCTGGCGACCGCACGCGCGGCCGCTCCGCTCCGCCTCGGACGCAGGTACGGGGTCAACCTGCGGGGATGCGGCCCGTCACCTCGCTCCCATAAGACGGACAGACGAGTCCAAAGCCGGCCAGGCCTCCAAGAGGACCAATGCAGCTCGACCGGGGAGGGGCGCCAACGCAGGCCGCCTCCTACCATGACGCAGCCGGAGGCGGCCGACAACAGCGACCCCTTGGTGAACTTCCGCAGACGGCCGAGACAACAGGTCTACCCGGCCGGCGCCGAAATTGCACTAAGTCCCGCCGGAGCGAGGTAGACCTGATGTCCCCGGCCGGCGCCCGCCACCAGGGGGCAAGGCCGGCCCCCGGCGGACCCCGGAGCGAGGTAGACCTGATGTCCCCGACCGGAGCCGGGGTAGACCTGATGTCCCCGACCGGAGCCGGGGTAGACCTGATGTCCCCGGCCGGAGCCGGGGTAGACCTGATGTCCCCGGCCGCAGCCGGGGTAGACCTGTTGTCCCCGGCCGGAGCCGGGGTAGACCTGATGTCCCCGGCCGCAGCCGGGGTAGACCTGATGTCCCCGACCGGAGCCGGGGTAGACCTGATGTCCCCGGCCGGAGCCGGGGTAGACCTGATGTCCCCGGCCGCAGCCGGGGTAGACCTGTTGTCCCCGGCCGCAGCCGGGGTAGACCTGATGTCCCCGACCGGAGCCGGGGTAGACCTGATGTCCCCGACCGGAGCCGGGGTAGACCTGATGTCCCCGGCCGGAGCCGGGGTAGACCTGATGTCCCCGACCGGAGCCGGGGTAGACCTGTTGTCCCCGACCGGAGCCGGGGTAGACCTGATGTCCCCGGCCGGAGCCGGGGTAGACCTGATGTCCCCGGCCGCAGCCGGGGTAGACCTGATGTCCCCGACCGGAGCCGGGGTAGACCTGATGTCCCCGGCCGGAGCCGGGGTAGACCTGATGTCCCCGACCGGAGCCGGGGTAGACCTGTTGTCCCCGACCGGAGCCGGGGTAGACCTGATGTCCCCGGCCGGAGCCGGGGTAGACCTGATGTCCCCGACCGGAGCCGGGGTAGACCTGTTGTCCCCGACCGGAGCCGGGGTAGACCTGATGAGCCGGGTCCGGCTCGGATCCATGGTTGACCTCCTGTCCCCCTGTTGTCGCCCGCCGCCCGGGCACCTCGCCGTGCCCAGCGACCCCAGAGCCGGGTGAAGCTCACAGCCTCATAACACCCCGGAGCCAGATGGCTCGATCGACCCCCCGTCCCACACAATGAACCCCAACCCCACCCCCCCTTTCAAGACCATGACATGTTTTCCATTTTTTTGTTGTTGTTCTTTGGGGGGATTTGGTTTGGGTTTGCTTTGGTATTTTCTTTTGTTTTGTTTTTCGGGGGGGGGGGGGGGGGGGGGGGGGGGGCTGTTTTGGGGGTTTTTGGGGGGTTTTTTTCCAGTTGCTTTGGCTTTCTCTGATACTGATTTTTGAGGTTGGTTTTTTTTGGGGGGTTGGGGGGCTTGTGGTTTGGATTTGGGTTTTCTTGGGTTGTCCCCCACCCCCCCGGGCCCCCCCCCCCGCCCCGCCCCGCCCCTTTTTCTTTTCTCCTTTCCTGAAAGAATGGCTCTTCTATTTGCTTGGAACGAGAAACTTATCCGGGAAAGCAAACCAACCCAAAAATTGACCCATTGGATTTCTTTTTCTTTCCTATCGGAAGCGCCCCCAGCCGAGCCGACGGGCAAGCCGAGGCCGGTGCTCTGCCTGCTGACACGCTGACCTGGCCAAACAGCGCCCCCACCACCCACCCCCCGCCCTGCCCCGCCACGCCCTCCTGGGGTGGAACCTACCCAGGCCGGCCGCCCTGGCCCCGATGCGGCTCGCCCCGCCGCGCCCCTCCCCTCCCCTCCCCTCCCCGCCCCGCCCCGCCCCGCCCGCCGGTAGAGGCGACGGCGGCCGCCGGCACCGCCGCCAGCACACAGGCGCTGTGTGTAGCTTTCGGGCGGGTTGTTTCACGGTCCGCAGAGGTCTTGGGCCCTCGACGTGACTCTAGGGGGCCGTGGGGACTCGGTGCCGAGGCGCCCGGGGCCGGCACGAAGCCACCGGCCCTCGTCTGCACAGAGACAGAAACAGTGACACGCACCCCCCCCCCCCCCCCCAACAAACCCTAACCCTAACCCTAACTCCCCCCGCCCCCCACTAACCCTAACCCTAACCCTAACCCTAACCCTAACCCTAACCCTAACCCTAACCCTAACTCCCCCCGCCCCCCACTAACCCTAACCCTAACCCTAACCCTAACCCTAACCCTAACCCCCCCCCCACTAACCCTAACCCTAACCCTAACCCTAACCCTAACCCTAACCCTAACCCTAACCCCCCCCCCCCCCCCCCCCCAACTAACCCTAACCCTAACGCACGGCCACGCCTGCAGGCTACCACACCGCTGCGCGTGAAAGGAAGGCGCGGCCAACCCTCCCCGCCCCCTCGCCAACCCCTCCCCAGCCACCTCCACCCGGCCCCCTGCCACCCGCGCGCGCGCAGCCGCCCGCCGGCCCGCCCATAGGCATTCACGCTCTGGCGTGCCCTCTCTCCCTGGCCCTGCCCCGACCCCTGGCCCTGCCCGCTCTGTGGCAAGCGCAGCCGGCCATGGGCGGTTGGGGGCGCCCCGCCCTCCCCCATCAGCCTCCCCGGCGCTGTCTGCATCCTTTTGCCGCTTGCTAGGCTGCCGTAGGCCAAGGCCGGCCCGGGACAACAGGTCTAGCCAAGAGCCTGGGACAACAGGTCTACCCTAGGGGCCTGGGACAACAGGTCTAGCCAAGGGGCCGGGCTGCCGTAGGCGAGGGCCCGCCCGGGGACACCAGGTCTACCCCCAGGGCCTGGGACAAAAGGTCTACCCCAAGGGGCCTGGGCTATCAGGTCTACCCCGGAAGCGCAGGACATCAGGTCTACCCCGGCGGCCCGGGACAACAGGTCTACCCCAAGGGGCCCGGGACAACAGGTCTACCCAAGGGGCCTGGGACAACAGGTCTACCCCGGCGGCGTGGGACAACAGGTCTACCCCGGAGGCCCGGGACAACAGGTCTACCCCGAAGCCTAGGACAACAGGTCTACCCCGGCGGCCCGGGACAACAGGTCTACCCTGAAGGCCTGGGACAACAGGTCTACCCCGAAGCCTAGGACATCAGGTCTACCCCGGCGGCCCGGGACAACAGGTCTACCCCGGAGGCCCGGGACAACAGGTCTACCCCGGC
>NW_027269320.1:1655000-1657500 GCF_023055355.1 Agelaius tricolor | reverse complement strand
AGCTACGGAGCGCTCCCCGAGTCTGCATTTAGGGGGACGAAGGCCCTCGCGCGGCGACGACGACGACGACCGCGGCGACGCCCGCCGGGCCCGCAGGGAAGGGATCGAGGCCCGCCGAGGGAAACGCTTCCCTCGCCCAACACCCCTGACCGCCTTCCCTCCGGCCACCGGCGGCACGCCGCCGCCGCCGCCGCCGCCCGCCGCGGGCGACGGGCCTGCGAGGCGACCCCAGCCGCGCCGCCGGGGTGGCCCCCGGACGGCGATTGATCGTCAAGCGACGCTCAGACAGGCGTAGCCCCGGGAGGAACCCGGGGCCGCAAGTGCGTTCGAAGTGTCGATGATCAATGTGTCCTGCAATTCACATTAATTCTCGCAGCTAGCTGCGTTCTTCATCGACGCACGAGCCGAGTGATCCACCGCTAAGAGTTGTCTGCCTTTCGGGCACCGCTCACGCCAGAGCGGCCCCTTTTTTTTGGTTTAGGACAATGCCGCCGAGGACGCGCGGGCGCGCGCCTGGCTTCCGAGACCGTACGAGCACACGGAAAACGGGAGGGAAAAAAAGGAAAAAAACAAACCCACTCTCCGAAGGCCGGCCAAGAGGCGGGGGAGCCCGCGCCCCCGACCGCCTCCCCCCGCGAGGGGAGACGCCGACCTCACCCACGCCGTCCTTCGGAGGCGGCCCAGGCGCCCGGGCTCGGCCCGGCCTCCGCGCGGAGGGCCGGGCGGCGCGCGCCGGACGCGCGGGGGGCACAGGGCGGCCCGCCCGCTTCTCGCTTTCACGGGACGACGCGCACAACGCACACGGCACGCGGCCGGGGGCGCGCGGCCGTCGGCCCCCGCGCCGCGCCGGCTCTCCCCTCGGCCCCGACGCCGCGGGCCTGGCGCGGAGCGCCGCCGCGCCGCCGCGCGGCCGGCGTTGTCTCTCTTCCCCCCACCACCACACGGGGCACGGGCCTTTCCCCTGGGCTCGAGACGGGCACGCGACGGCGACCGGCACAGCCCGCCGGCACGCCTCCCGCGGGACCGCTCCCCCGCCGGGCGGGCGGGCGAGCGACCGGCGGACGCGCTCCGCCGCCGGCCCCGGAGGCGGGCGCCACCGAGAGCCGAGCCGGCGTCGCCTGCGCCCGAGGCCTGCCGGACGGCAGACCCGGCCGCCGCCGGGGCGGCAACGCCCGGCACCGCCGCCGCCGCCTCGCACCGCCGGGGCCCCTCGCCTCGGGCACGCGCCCGGCGGGAAGGCGCCGCGGCGGCTGAGCCGGGGGGCAACGCCCGCTCTCCTCGTTCGCACGCGGAGACCGGGCGGGGAGGAGCGCCCCCGCGGCCGCCCCCCGCACGCCTTCCTGCGCGGCCCACACGCGGCCGCGCGGGCAAGGGCGACGGAGGCGAGGCGACGAGCGGCGCCCGGGACGGGACCGCCGCCGGCCGACGGCGGGCGCCGTCCGGCCGACCGTCCCCGCAGGGAGGGACACCCGTCGAGCGGCGCCGCCGCCGCTCGCCACGGGGTCGCCCGCGCTCGCGGGCCTCCGCCGCCGGAGGGCCCGCCGAGCGCTCGCCCCCCCCCCCACCGGCGGGCGGGGCGGTCGAGCCAGGGGACGGCCGGCGGACGACGGCGCCGCCGCGCCGCGCCTTCGAGGAAGGAAAGGCCGTCGAGGGGAAGAGAGGCGCCGGACGCGCCGGACGCGGCGCCGCCGCGCGCGCCAGAGACCGCGGCGGCGGGCCCAGGAGAGAGAGCGCGGGCGGGCCCCGGCGGCCGTCGCCCCGCGGCCGAGGAAGGGGCAGAGAGCGCGCGCTCTCTGCCGGGCGTCGCCCGTTACCACGAGGCGGGCGGGTCGGCCCCCGCGGCCGACCGCGCGCCGCGGCCTCTCCGCCGAGGCCGGGCCGCGGAGAGGGGGGGGCAGGGCGCCCCTCCCCGGCGCGGCGCGGTTGACCCCGCCCGCGGCGCGCGGCGGGGACGACGACGACGACGGCCGCGACGGAGGAGCGCGGCCGGTGGCCACGGGACAACCACCGCAGGGGATCGGCGGGAGTAGCTGCTCCCCACCCCTCCGTGGCGCCCCGCACGGCCACCGCCCGCGGCACACGCCCGCCGCCGCCGCCGCCGCCGCCGCCGCCACCGCCGCCGCCACGGCGGGCCACGCCGAGCCGCCCGAGTCTTTAAACCGCCGCCCGGCCCCGCCGGCCCCCCTTTCGGCCCAACCCGCAGCGTTTGACGACGCCGAGGGCAAGAAAACCTGGGGGGGACCGCCGAGGCGCCGAGCGCTAGGTACCTGGCCCTGGGGCGAGGGAAACGACCTGCATGGCCCCGCCGGGGTGCCTCCCCCGCTGCCGCCCTCGGGGGAGCGTCCACCGGCGGGGGCGCGCCCGACATCTGCCGCCACCACCGCCACGTCCTTCTCGGGGCCCGGGGTTTCCCTCAGTAGCCCGGCGCTGCGCGCCCGAGAGGACCGCCGCGGCTCGGGCCGCCCCGCCGGCGCGGGGGACACGCGGGCCCGACCGCCGA
>NW_027269320.1:1645000-1650000 GCF_023055355.1 Agelaius tricolor | reverse complement strand
TCTCTTCTCCTCTCTCGGCAACTCTCTCTGGGCTCGCTCTCTCGGCTCTCTCTCCCCGCCTCGCCTCGGGGCCGGCGAGCAGCTTTCTCGGATCGTCTTTCGCCCTTCTTGCTCTCTCTCGGCCTTCTCCGGATCCGCTCTTGCGCGGCCCTTCTCTCTCGCCTCCGCGGATCCGGCTCTTTCGCGCGGCCCCTTCTCTCTCGCCTCGCCAACTGGACCCACTTTTCCCTGGGAAGGACGGGAGCCGGGACACAAAGGCACGCGCGCTTCGTTCCCGGCTAGGCGGCACTCGCTTGGCCCTGGCGACCGCACGCGCGGCCGCTCCGCTCCGCCTCGGACGCAGGTACGGGGTCAACCTGCGGGGATGCGGCCCGTCACCTCGCTCCCAGAAGACGGACAGACGAGTCCAAAGCCGGCCAGGCCTCCAAGAGGACCAATGCAGCTCGACCGGGGAGGGGCGCCAACGCAGGCCGCCTCCTACCATGACGCAGCCGGAGGCGGCCGACAACAGCGACCCCTTGGTGAACTTCCGCAGACGGCCGAGACAACAGGTCTACCCGGCCGGCGCCGAAATTGCACTAAGTCCCGCCGGAGCGAGGTAGACCTGATGTCCCCGGCCGGCGCCCGCCACCAGGGGGCAAGGCCGGCCCCCGGCGGACCCCGGAGCGAGGTAGACCTGATGTCCCCGACCGGAGCCGGGGTAGACCTGATGTCCCCGACCGGAGCCGGGGTAGACCTGATGTCCCCGGCCGGAGCCGGGGTAGACCTGATGTCCCCGGCCGCAGCCGGGGTAGACCTGTTGTCCCCGGCCGCAGCCGGGGTAGACCTGATGTCCCCGGCCGGAGCCGGGGTAGACCTGATGTCCCCGGCCGGAGCCGGGGTAGACCTGATGTCCCCGGCCGCAGCCGGGGTAGACCTGATGTCCCCGACCGGAGCCGGGGTAGACCTGTTGTCCCCGGCCGGAGCCGGGGTAGACCTGATGTCCCCGGCCGGAGCCGGGGTAGACCTGATGTCCCCGACCGGAGCCGGGGTAGACCTGATGTCCCCGGCCGGAGCCGGGGTAGACCTGATGTCCCCGGCCGCAGCCGGGGTAGACCTGTTGTCCCCGGCCGCAGCCGGGGTAGACCTGATGTCCCCGGCCGGAGCCGGGGTAGACCTGATGTCCCCGGCCGGAGCCGGGGTAGACCTGATGTCCCCGACCGGAGCCGGGGTAGACCTGTTGTCCCCGGCCGGAGCCGGGGTAGACCTGATGTCCCCGGCCGGAGCCGGGGTAGACCTGATGTCCCCGACCGGAGCCGGGGTAGACCTGATGTCCCCGGCCGGAGCCGGGGTAGACCTGATGTCCCCGGCCGGAGCCGGGGTAGACCTGATGTCCCCGGCCGGAGCCGGGGTAGACCTGATGTCCCCGGCCGCAGCCGGGGTAGACCTGATGTCCCCGGCCGCAGCCGGGGTAGACCTGTTGTCCCCGGCCGCAGCCGGGGTAGACCTGATGTCCCCGGCCGGAGCCGGGGTAGACCTGATGTCCCCGGCCGGAGCCGGGGTAGACCTGATGTCCCCGGCCGGAGCCGGGGTAGACCTGATGTCCCCGGCCGCAGCCGGGGTAGAACCTGATGTCCCCGGCCGGAGCCGGGGTAGACCTGATGTCCCCGGCCGCAGCCGGGGTAGACCTGATGTCCCCGACCGGAGCCGGGGTAGACCTGTTGTCCCCCGGCCGGAGCCGGGGTAGACCTGATGTCCCCGACCGGAGCCGGGGTAGACCTGATGTCCCCGACCGGAGCCGGGGTAGACCTGATGTCCCCGGCCGCAGCCGGGGTAGACCTGATGTCCCCGGCCGCAGCCGGGGTAGACCTGATGAGCCGGGTCCGGCTCGGATCCATGGTTGACCTCCTGTCCCCCTGTTGTCGCCCGCCGCCCGGGCACCTCGCCGTGCCCAGCGACCCCAGAGCCGGGTGAAGCTCACAGCCTCATAACACCCCGGAGCCAGATGGCTCGATCGACCCCCCGTCCCACACAATGAACCCCAACCCCACCCCCCCCTTTCAAGACCATGACATGTTTTCCATTTTTTTGTTGTTGTTCTTTGGGGGATTTGGTTTGGGTTTGCTTTGGTATTTTCTTTTGTTTTGTTTTTCGGGGGGGGGGGGGGGGGGGGGGCTGTTTTGGGGGTTTTTGGGGGGTTTTTTCCAGTTGCTTTGGCTTTCTCTGATACTGATTTTTGAGGTTGGTTTTTTTTGGGGGGTTGGGGGGCTTGTGGTTTGGATTTGGGTTTTCTTGGTTGTCCCCCACCCCCCCGGCCCCCCCCCCGCCCCGCCCCGCCCCTTTTTCTTTTCTCCTTTCCTGAAAGAATGGCTCTTCTATTTGCTTGGAACGAGAAACTTATCCGGGAAAGCAAACCAACCCAAAAATTGACCCATTGGATTTCTTTTTCTTTCCTATCGGAAGCGCCCCAGCCGAGCCGACGGGCAAGCCGAGGCCGGTGCTCTGCCTGCTGACACGCTGACCTGGCCAAACAGCGCCCCCACCACCCACCCCCCGCCCTGCCCCGCCACGCCCTCCTGGGGTGGAACCTACCCAGGCCGGCCGCCCTGGCCCCGATGCGGCTCGCCCCGCCGCGCCCCTCCCCTCCCCTCCCCTCCCCGCCCCGCCCCGCCCCGCCCGCCGGTAGAGGCGACGGCGGCCGCCGGCACCGCCGCCAGCACACAGGCGCTGTGTGTAGCTTTCGGGCGGGTTGTTTCACGGTCCGCAGAGGTCTTGGGCCCTCGACGTGACTCTAGGGGGCCGTGGGGACTCGGTGCCGAGGCGCCCGGGGCCGGCACGAAGCCACCGGCCCTCGTCCGCACAGAGACAGAAACAGTGACACGCACCCCCCCCCCCCCCCCCAACAAACCCTAACCCTAACCCTAACTCCCCCCGCCCCCCACTAACCCTAACCCTAACCCTAACCCTAACCCTAACCCTAACCCTAACTCCCCCCGCCCCCCACTAACCCTAACCCTAACCCTAACCCTAACCCTAACCCCCCCCCCACTAACCCTAACCCTAACCCTAACCCTAACCCTAACCCTAACCCTAACCCTAACCCCCCCCCCCCCCCAACTAACCCTAACCCTAACGCACGGCCACGCCTGCAGGCTACCACACCGCTGCGCGTGAAAGGAAGGCGCGGCCAACCCTCCCCGCCCCCTCGCCAACCCCTCCCCAGCCACCTCCACCCGGCCCCCTGCCACCCGCGCGCGCGCAGCCGCCCGCCGGCCCGCCCATAGGCATTCACGCTCTGGCGTGCCCTCTCTCCCTGGCCCTGCCCCGGCCCCTGGCCCTGCCCGCTCTGTGGCAAGCGCAGCCGGCCATGGGCGGTTGGGGGCGCCCCGCCCTCCCCCATCAGCCTCCCCGGCGCTGTCTGCATCCTTTTGCCGCTTGCTAGGCTGCCGTAGGCCAAGGCCGGCCCGGGACAACAGGTCTAGCCAAGAGCCTGGGACAACAGGTCTACCCTAGGGGCCTGGGACAACAGGTCTAGCCAAGGGGCCGGGCTGCCGTAGGCGAGGGCCCGCCCGGGGACACCAGGTCTACCCCCAGGGCCTGGGACAAAAGGTCTACCCCAAGGGGCCTGGGCTATCAGGTCTACCCCGGAAGCGCAGGACATCAGGTCTACCCCGGCGGCCCGGGACAACAGGTCTACCCCAAGGGGCCCGGGACAACAGGTCTACCCAAGGGGCCTGGGACAACAGGTCTACCCCGGCGGCGTGGGACAACAGGTCTACCCCGGAGGCCCGGGACAACAGGTCTACCCCGAAGCCTAGGACAACAGGTCTACCCCGGCGGCCCGGGACAACAGGTCTACCCTGAAGGCCTGGGACAACAGGTCTACCCCGAAGCCTAGGACATCAGGTCTACCCCGGCGGCCCGGGACAACAGGTCTACCCCGGAGGCCCGGGACAACAGGTCTACCCCGGCGGCCCGGGACATCAGGTCTACCCCAAGGGGCCTGGGACAACAGGTCTACCCCGGAGGCCCGGGACAACAGGTCTACCCTAGGGGCCTCGGCCATCAGGTCTACCCCGAAGCCTAGGACATCAGGCCTACCCCGGCGGCCCGGGACAACAGGTCTACCCCGAAGCCTAGGACAACAGGTCTACCCCGGCGGCCCGGGACAACAGGTCTACCCTGAAGGCCTGGGACAACAGGTCTACCCCGAAGCCTAGGACATCAGGTCTACCCCAAGGGGCCTGGGACAACAGGTCTACCCCGGAGGCCCGGGACAACAGGTCTACCCTAGGGGCCTCGGCCATCAGGTCTACCCCGAAGCCTAGGACATCAGGTCTACCCCGGCGGCCCGGGACAACAGGTCTACCCCGGCGGCCCGGGACAACAGGTCTACCCCGAAGCCTAGGACAACAGGTCTACCCTGAAGGCCTGGGACAACAGGTCTACCCCGAAGCCTAGGACATCAGGTCTACCCCGGCGGCCCGGGACAACTGGTCTACCCCGGCGGCCCGGGACAACAGGTCTACCCTGAAGGCCTGGGACAACAGGTCTACCCCGAAGCCTGGGACAACAGGTCTACCCCGAAGCCTAGGACAACAGGTCTACCCCGGAGGCCCGGGACATCAGGTCTACCCAAGGGGCCCGGGACATCAGGTCTACCCCGGTGGCCCCGGACATCAGGTCTACCCCAAGGAGCCTGGGACAACAGGTCTACCCCAGGGGCCCGGGACAACTGGTCTACACCGGAGGCCCCGGCCATCAGGTCTACCCCGGTGGCCCCGGACATCAGGTCTACCCCAAGGAGCCTGGGACAACAGGTCTACCCAAGGGGCCCGGGACAACTGGTCTACCCCGGAGGCCCCGGCCATCAGGTCTACCCCGAAGCCTAGGACATCAGGTCTACCCCGGCGGCCCGGGACAACAGGTCTACCCCGGAGGCCCGGGACAACAGGTCTACCCCGGCGGCCCGGGACATCAGGTCTACCCCAAGGGGCCTGGGACAACAGGTCTACCCCGGA
>NW_027269320.1:1635000-1637500 GCF_023055355.1 Agelaius tricolor | reverse complement strand
CCTGACCGCCTTCCCTCCGGCCACCGGCGGCACGCCGCCGCCGCCGCCGCCGCCCGCCGCGGGCGACGGGCCTGCGAGGCGACCCCAGCCGCGCCGCCGGGGTGGCCCCCGGACGGCGATTGATCGTCAAGCGACGCTCAGACAGGCGTAGCCCCGGGAGGAACCCGGGGCCGCAAGTGCGTTCGAAGTGTCGATGATCAATGTGTCCTGCAATTCACATTAATTCTCGCAGCTAGCTGCGTTCTTCATCGACGCACGAGCCGAGTGATCCACCGCTAAGAGTTGTCTGCCTTTCGGGCACCGCTCACGCCAGAGCGGCCCCTTTTTTTTGGTTTAGGACAATGCCGCCGAGGACGCGCGGGCGCGCGCCTGGCTTCCGAGACCGTACGAGCACACGGAAAACGGGAGGGAAAAAAAGGAAAAAAACAAACCCACTCTCCGAAGGCCGGCCAAGAGGCGGGGGAGCCCGCGCCCCCGACCGCCTCCCCCCGCGAGGGGAGACGCCGACCTCACCCACGCCGTCCTTCGGAGGCGGCCCAGGCGCCCGGGCTCGGCCCGGCCTCCGCGCGGAGGGCCGGGCGGCGCCCGCCGGACGCGCGGGGGGCACAGGGCGGCCCGCCCGCTTCTCGCTTTCACGGGACGACGCGCACAACGCACACGGCACGCGGCCGGGGGCGCGCGGCCGTCGGCCCCCGCGCCGCGCCGGCTCTCCCCTCGGCCCCGACGCCGCGGGCCTGGCGCGGAGCGCCGCCGCGCCGCCGCGCGGCCGGCGTTGTCTCTCTTCCCCCCACCACCACACGGGGCACGGGCCTTTCCCCTGGGCTCGAGACGGGCACGCGACGGCGACCGGCACAGCCCGCCGGCACGCCTCCCGCGGGACCGCTCCCCCGCCGGGCGGGCGGGCGAGCGACCGGCGGACGCGCTCCGCCGCCGGCCCCGGAGGCGGGCGCCACCGAGAGCCGAGCCGGCGTCGCCTGCGCCCGAGGCCTGCCGGACGGCAGACCCGGCCGCCGCCGGGGCGGCAACGCCCGGCACCGCCGCCGCCGCCTCGCACCGCCGGGGCCCCTCGCCTCGGGCACGCGCCCGGCGGGAAGGCGCCGCGGCGGCTGAGCCGGGGGGCAACGCCCGCTCTCCTCGTTCGCACGCGGAGACCGGGCGGGGAGGAGCGCCCCCGCGGCCGCCCCCGCACGCCTTCCTGCGCGGCCCACACGCGGCCGCGCGGGCAAGGGCGACGGAGGCGAGGCGACGAGCGGCGCCCGGGACGGGACCGCCGCCGGCCGACGGCGGGCGCCGTCCGGCCGACCGTCCCCGCAGGGAGGGACACCCGTCGAGCGGCGCCGCCGCCGCTCGCCACGGGGTCGCCCGCGCTCGCGGGCCTCCGCCGCCGGAGGGCCCGCCGAGCGCTCGCCCCCCCCCCACCGGCGGGCGGGGCGGTCGAGCCAGGGGACGGCCGGCGGACGACGGCGCCGCCGCGCCGCGCCTTCGAGGAAGGAAAGGCCGTCGAGGGGAAGAGAGGCGCCGGACGCGCCGGACGCGGCGCCGCCGCGCGCGCCAGAGACCGCGGCGGCGGGCCCAGGAGAGAGAGCGCGGGCGGGCCCCGGCGGCCGTCGCCCCGCGGCCGAGGAAGGGGCAGAGAGCGCGCGCTCTCTGCCGGGCGTCGCCCGTTACCACGAGGCGGGCGGGTCGGCCCCCGCGGCCGACCGCGCGCCGCGGCCTCTCCGCCGAGGCCGGGCCGCGGAGAGGGGGGGGCAGGGCGCCCCTCCCCGGCGCGGCGCGGTTGACCCCGCCCGCGGCGCGCGGCGGGGACGACGACGACGACGGCCGCGACGGAGGAGCGCGGCCGGTGGCCACGGGACAACCACCGCAGGGGATCGGCGGGAGTAGCTGCTCCCCACCCCTCCGTGGCGCCCCGCACGGCCACCGCCCGCGGCACACGCCCGCCGCCGCCGCCGCCGCCGCCGCCACCGCCGCCGCCACGGCGGGCCACGCCGAGCCGCCCGAGTCTTTAAACCGCCGCCCGGCCCCGCCGGCCCCCCTTTCGGCCCAACCCGCAGCGTTTGACGACGCCGAGGGCAAGAAAACCTGGGGGGGACCGCCGAGGCGCCGAGCGCTAGGTACCTGGCCCTGGGGCGAGGGAAACGACCTGCATGGCCCCGCCGGGGTGCCTCCCCCGCTGCCGCCCTCGGGGGAGCGTCCACCGGCGGGGGCGCGCCCGACATCTGCCGCCACCACCGCCACGTCCTTCTCGGGGCCCGGGGTTTCCCTCAGTAGCCCGGCGCTGCGCGCCCGAGAGGACCGCCGCGGCTCGGGCCGCCCCGCCGGCGCGGGGGACACGCGGGCCCGACCGCCGAGCACGACCTCGGGCGCGCGCGCGCGCCACCCAGCGCGGCCCGGAACGCCCGGAGGCCTCGGCCCTCGGACTTCCTCGGCCGCGCGCGAGAAGGGAGGCCGCTCGGCCCGAGAGCGGGACACTCTGCCGCGGCCGGCAAAGGCCCCCGCT
>NW_027269320.1:1627500-1630000 GCF_023055355.1 Agelaius tricolor | reverse complement strand
CTCTCTCGCCTCCGCGGATCCGGCTCTTTCGCGCGGCCCCTTCTCTCTCGCCTCGCCAACTGGACCCACTTTTCCCTGGGAAGGACGGGAGCCGGGACACAAAGGCACGCGCGCTTCGTTCCCGGCTAGGCGGCACTCGCTTGGCCCTGGCGACCGCACGCGCGGCCGCTCCGCTCCGCCTCGGACGCAGGTACGGGGTCAACCTGCGGGGATGCGGCCCGTCACCTCGCTCCCAGAAGACGGACAGACGAGTCCAAAGCCGGCCAGGCCTCCAAGAGGACCAATGCAGCTCGACCGGGGAGGGGCGCCAACGCAGGCCGCCTCCTACCATGACGCAGCCGGAGGCGGCCGACAACAGCGACCCCTTGGTGAACTTCCGCAGACGGCCGAGACAACAGGTCTACCCGGCCGGCGCCGAAATTGCACTAAGTCCCGCCGGAGCGAGGTAGACCTGATGTCCCCGGCCGGCGCCCGCCACCAGGGGGCAAGGCCGGCCCCCGGCGGACCCCGGAGCGAGGTAGACCTGATGTCCCCGACCGGAGCCGGGGTAGACCTGATGTCCCCGACCGGAGCCGGGGTAGACCTGATGTCCCCGGCCGGAGCCGGGGTAGACCTGATGTCCCCGGCCGCAGCCGGGGTAGACCTGTTGTCCCCGGCCGCAGCCGGGGTAGACCTGATGTCCCCGGCCGGAGCCGGGGTAGACCTGATGTCCCCGGCCGGAGCCGGGGTAGACCTGATGTCCCCGGCCGGAGCCGGGGTAGACCTGATGTCCCCGGCCGGAGCCGGGGTAGACCTGTTGTCCCCGGCCGGAGCCGGGGTAGACCTGATGTCCCCGGCCGGAGCCGGGGTAGACCTGATGTCCCCGACCGGAGCCGGGGTAGACCTGATGTCCCCGGCCGGAGCCGGGGTAGACCTGTTGTCCCCGGCCGCAGCCGGGGTAGACCTGATGTCCCCCGGCCGGAGCCGGGGTAGACCTGATGTCCCCGGCCGGAGCCGGGGTAGACCTGATGTCCCCGACCGGAGCCGGGGTAGACCTGTTGTCCCCGGCCGGAGCCGGGGTAGACCTGATGTCCCCGGCCGGAGCCGGGGTAGACTGATGTCCCCGACCGGAGCCGGGGTAGACCTGATGTCCCCGGCCGGAGCCGGGGTAGACCTGATGTCCCCGGCCGCAGCCAGGGTAGACCTGTTGTCCCCGGCCGCAGCCGGGGTAGACCTGATGTCCCCGGCCGGAGCCGGGGTAGACCTGATGTCCCCGGCCGGAGCCGGGGTAGACCTGATGTCCCCGGCCGCAGCCGGGGTAGACCTGATGTCCCCGGCCGCAGCCGGGGTAGACCTGATGTCCCCGGCCGCAGCCGGGGTAGACCTGATGTCCCCGGCCGGAGCCGGGGTAGACCTGTTGTCCCCGGCCGGAGCCGGGGTAGACCTGATGTCCCCGACCGGAGCCGGGGTAGACCTGATGTCCCCGACCGGAGCCGGGGTAGACCTGATGTCCCCGGCCGCAGCCGGGGTAGACCTGATGTCCCCGGCCGCAGCCGGGGTAGACCTGATGAGCCGGGTCCGGCTCGGATCCATGGTTGACCTCCTGTCCCCCTGTTGTCGCCCGCCGCCCGGGCACCTCGCCGTGCCCAGCGACCCCAGAGCCGGGTGAAGCTCACAGCCTCATAACACCCCGGAGCCAGATGGCTCGATCGACCCCCCGTCCCACACAATGAACCCCAACCCCACCCCCCCTTTCAAGACCATGACATGTTTTCCATTTTTTTGTTGTTGTTCTTTGGGGGGATTTGGTTTGGGTTTGCTTTGGTATTTTCTTTTGTTTTGTTTTTCGGGGGGGGGGGGGGGGGGGGGGGCTGTTTTGGGGGTTTTTGGGGGGTTTTTTCCAGTTGCTTTGGCTTTCTCTGATACTGATTTTTGAGGTTGGTTTTTTTTGGGGGGTTGGGGGGCTTGTGGTTTGGATTTGGGTTTTCTTGGGTTGTCCCCCACCCCCCCGGGGCCCCCCCCCGCCCCGCCCCGCCCCTTTTTCTTTTCTCCTTTCCTGAAAGAATGGCTCTTCTATTTGCTTGGAACGAGAAACTTATCCGGGAAAGCAAACCAACCCAAAAATTGACCCATTGGATTTCTTTTTCTTTCCTATCGGAAGCGCCCCCAGCCGAGCCGACGGGCAAGCCGAGGCCGGTGCTCTGCCTGCTGACACGCTGACCTGGCCAAACAGCGCCCCCACCACCCACCCCCCGCCCTGCCCCGCCACGCCCTCCTGGGGTGGAACCTACCCAGGCCGGCCGCCCTGGCCCCGATGCGGCTCGCCCCGCCGCGCCCCTCCCCTCCCCTCCCCTCCCCGCCCCGCCCCGCCCCGCCCGCCGGTAGAGGCGACGGCGGCCGCCGGCACCGCCGCCAGCACACAGGCGCTGTGTGTAGCTTTCGGGCGGGTTGTTTCACGGTCCGCAGAGGTCTTGGGCCCTCGACGTGACTCTAGGGGGCCGTGGGGACTCGGTGCCGAGGC
>NW_027269320.1:1620000-1622500 GCF_023055355.1 Agelaius tricolor | reverse complement strand
TTGAACACCACCCAGTCTCTCTTTTTCGCCTCCTCAATCAGCCTCTCGCCAATGCGATTGTGCCTCTTGATTCTGGCATCCTTCGTCACCGGGCAGAAGCCGATGATGTGGCTGCAGGTCTCAAGGTCCGCCTCGCAGTGTCTGCAAAACTTAACACAGTTATCTCCCCTCCCCCGCGCGAGAAATTCCCTTGTGGGGTAAACATTGGCCCTGAGCTGTAAAGCAGTGAGGAGTTTCCTGTGAGGTATGCGTCTATAGTGTTGAAGCCAATTGTTACTAATTGTGTCCCCCCTAAAATTTTTAACTCCACGGCCCTGACATTCCAATTTAGTCCAATTTTTAAACTCCTTTTTTCTCCAATCACATGGTCTGGGGAACTTACTTTTAGGGTTCGGTGCTTCCCACTCCGAAAGTGCCTCTGTAGTTGCGAGTGGTACAGGTGCCGGTAGTGCGTCCCAAATTGACGGCATCGCCTTTTTCTTCCCTCCAGCTTGAAGCCACAGTTTCTCGTACATCTTCTCCATCTCAGCTCTCTCCAGAAAGGTCTTCATCGTCTCGTCCGGAGACTGCGCGATGCGATGCAGTCTCCGGGCCTGCACACTGGGAATCAGTCCCGCCAATTTGGTGACGCCCAAACCGCCGTCTCTCGTGCTCGAGTACAAGATGGCATCACCCGTGCACGGAGGCAGGTGCAACCAGTCCTTGACCGCTGTTCGGATCTTCAGGTCAAGGGCTTCCAGGGCCCCTGCTTTCATCTCTGTGTGGTCAGCCAGGTAGGTCAGTCGAGGAATGGTGTATGTTTTGAGGATATCGAGTTTTTGCAGAGGTTTAAGTGGGGCTTGGTCAATGCGTTCAAGCCAGACGTCTAGTTTTGCGGAAAGATCGGTTTTTGCAAACCCAGTCCAGGGGTCGATCTGCAGGCCGAGGTATTTCTCCGATTCACCGGGGTTAATCATGTTCAGGGGTGTGCCGTTGATGGTCCACGCAGCGCAGTTGTTGACGGTGTAAGAGTCTTTCGTGGGCTTGATGTAGAAGCCGTGGCACTTTTGCCCCTGCGTCTTGAGACCTGTGAGATCGCAAAAGGTCTCTAGTATCTTGATGTTCACATTCATGTTCTCCCAGGAGTCGCTCAACAGGACCAGATCATCAGCGAATGCCATGGCGGTTATCGAGCTCTCTCCACGATGGAATCCTTTGCCACTCTCTTCCAGCTTGCACAACAGGGGGTCCATTGCCAGGTTGAATAGAAGGGGTGACAGCGGATCACCCTGCTTCACTCCAACCCGGATCTGGATTTTGTCCGTGTGCGTGTTCTTCTTGACGGTGACATACGTACTGATGTCCTTGTACATATTGTCAACCAGTCCGATGATGTGGGGATCCACTCTCCGTTGCTGTAAGACGTGTAAGATGTGCTGGTGGCTTACGGTGTCAAAAGCCTTAGCAATGTCCACGAATATAACACCCAGTGGTCTATGTTCATTTTTGGCAGTCCGAATTATAGTTTGCAGGAGTTTCAAGTTCTCAGAACATCCCGGCGCACTGATGAAGCCTCTCTGCCTTGGGTTGAGGGGGCACGCCTTAGTCATCCTCGCCGTCACGATCCTGGAGAACAGCCTCAGCAAGATGGAACCAATCGTGATGGGTCTCCAGTTATTGATGTCTTTCAGGCGCTCCGGTTTTGTCGATTTGGGGATCAGAACAGTCCTGCACCCCCTCACCATGTCCGGGATGTCACCAGATGTTAGCCACAGGTTGAAGAGCTCAGCCGTCCGGGTATACCCGGGATCCATCTTCCTGATGTCCCCAAGGGCAATCCCATCTGGACCTGGCGCTGAACCCTTGCTCATTTCCCGCACGTTCTTTTCAATTTCTTTGGCCGTAATTAAGCTCCTGAAGGCCTTATTGTGAGCCTTCCCTTTAATTTCAAAGTCCCCAAGGCCGGTAAACTGTCCAGGTGTTTCCCATCTGGCCTTGAATACCGAATAAATTTCACTGGGTGGTATATCGCAGGACAGACATTCAATGTCGTCCAAGATGATTTTCGCCAGTTTCCCCCTGTCTAGATGGAATAAACGCTGAAAGCGGAGGTAGTTACCTCTTTTGATCGCTCTGTCCTTCATCCACTTCTGAAACTGTTTCCTTGGCTTCTCCTCCCCGTTTTTCTTTTTGTCTTTCCCCCGGAGTGCTGTTCTTATTTGGCTCACTGATTCCAGGCAACCAAAGCAGTCCTGCGCTGTCTGATTGAGCAGTGGTCGCATCTCATGGCCTTCTAATAACTGTTCAAAGGCTCTGGGGAAGTTGTTAATTGTCCCCTCTGATAAACGTTCTTTGATCCTCGTGTGATAACGAGCCTGCAGTCGCCCCGCCCTCTTCCGGCCAACGGTTTCCCGTGGACCGTTATCCTTGTCAAGGTGTTGCCCCGATGTTCCTATTGTTCCCTTCCCGGCAGCTGGTCCTCCCGGCAGATGGTTCCCCCCAAGTCCATTGTTTACAGCTC
>NW_027269320.1:1612500-1615000 GCF_023055355.1 Agelaius tricolor | reverse complement strand
CGCATCCGCGGCGCGGCCCCGCGGCGAGGACGAGCTCCGCCCCAGCGGCTCGCTCCGGGAGCGGGGAGCTACGGAGCGCTCCCCGAGTCTGCATTTAGGGGGACGAAGGCCCTCGCGCGGCGACGACGACGACGACCGCGGCGACGCCCGCCGGGCCCGCAGGGAAGGGATCGAGGCCCGCCGAGGGAAACGCTTCCCTCGCCCAACACCCCTGACCGCCTTCCCTCCGGCCACCGGCGGCACGCCGCCGCCGCCGCCGCCGCCCGCCGCGGGCGACGGGCCTGCGAGGCGACCCCAGCCGCGCCGCCGGGGTGGCCCCCGGACGGCGATTGATCGTCAAGCGACGCTCAGACAGGCGTAGCCCCGGGAGGAACCCGGGGCCGCAAGTGCGTTCGAAGTGTCGATGATCAATGTGTCCTGCAATTCACATTAATTCTCGCAGCTAGCTGCGTTCTTCATCGACGCACGAGCCGAGTGATCCACCGCTAAGAGTTGTCTGCCTTTCGGGCACCGCTCACGCCAGAGCGGCCCCTTTTTTTTGGTTTAGGACAATGCCGCCGAGGACGCGCGGGCGCGCGCCTGGCTTCCGAGACCGTACGAGCACACGGAAAACGGGAGGGAAAAAAAGGAAAAAAACAAACCCACTCTCCGAAGGCCGGCCAAGAGGCGGGGGAGCCCGCGCCCCCGACCGCCTCCCCCCGCGAGGGGAGACGCCGACCTCACCCACGCCGTCCTTCGGAGGCGGCCCAGGCGCCCGGGCTCGGCCCGGCCTCCGCGCAGAGGGCCGGGCGGCGCGCGCCGGACGCGCGGGGGGCACAGGGCGGCCCGCCCGCTTCTCGCTTTCACGGGACGACGCGCACAACGCACACGGCACGCGGCCGGGGGCGCGCGGCCGTCGGCCCCCGCGCCGCGCCGGCTCTCCCCTCGGCCCCGACGCCGCGGGCCTGGCGCGGAGCGCCGCCGCGCCGCCGCGCGGCCGGCGTTGTCTCTCTTCCCCCCACCACCACACGGGGCACGGGCCTTTCCCCTGGGCTCGAGACGGGCACGCGACGGCGACCGGCACAGCCCGCCGGCACGCCTCCCGCGGGACCGCTCCCCCGCCGGGCGGGCGGGCGAGCGACCGGCGGACGCGCTCCGCCGCCGGCCCCGGAGGCGGGCGCCACCGAGAGCCGAGCCGGCGTCGCCTGCGCCCGAGGCCTGCCGGACGGCAGACCCGGCCGCCGCCGGGGCGGCAACGCCCGGCACCGCCGCCGCCGCCTCGCACCGCCGGGGCCCCTCGCCTCGGGCACGCGCCCGGCGGGAAGGCGCCGCGGCGGCTGAGCCGGGGGGCAACGCCCGCTCTCCTCGTTCGCACGCGGAGACCGGGCGGGGAGGAGCGCCCCCGCGGCCGCCCCCCGCACGCCTTCCTGCGCGGCCCACACGCGGCCGCGCGGGCAAGGGCGACGGAGGCGAGGCGACGAGCGGCGCCCGGGACGGGACCGCCGCCGGCCGACGGCGGGCGCCGTCCGGCCGACCGTCCCCGCAGGGAGGGACACCCGTCGAGCGGCGCCGCCGCCGCTCGCCACGGGGTCGCCCGCGCTCGCGGGCCCTCCGCCGCCGGAGGGCCCGCCGAGCGCTCGCCCCCCCCCCCACCGGCGGGCGGGGCGGTCGAGCCAGGGGACGGCCGGCGGACGACGGCGCCGCCGCGCCGCGCCTTCGAGGAAGGAAAGGCCGTCGAGGGGAAGAGAGGCGCCGGACGCGCCGGACGCGGCGCCGCCGCGCGCGCCAGAGACCGCGGCGGCGGGCCCAGGGAGAGAGAGCGCGGGCGGGCCCCGGCGGCCGTCGCCCCGCGGCCGAGGAAGGGGCAGAGAGCGCGCGCTCTCTGCCGGGCGTCGCCCGTTACCACGAGGCGGGCGGGTCGGCCCCCGCGGCCGACCGCGCGCCGCGGCCTCTCCGCCGAGGCCGGGCCGCGGAGAGGGGGGGGCAGGGCGCCCCTCCCCGGCGCGGCGCGGTTGACCCCGCCCGCGGCGCGCGGCGGGGACGACGACGACGACGGCCGCGACGGAGGAGCGCGGCCGGTGGCCACGGGACAACCACCGCAGGGGATCGGCGGGAGTAGCTGCTCCCCACCCCTCCGTGGCGCCCCGCACGGCCACCGCCCGCGGCACACGCCCGCCGCCGCCGCCGCCGCCGCCGCCACCGCCGCCGCCACGGCGGGCCACGCCGAGCCGCCCGAGTCTTTAAACCGCCGCCCGGCCCCGCCGGCCCCCCCTTTCGGCCCAACCCGCAGCGTTTGACGACGCCGAGGGCAAGAAAACCTGGGGGGGACCGCCGAGGCGCCGAGCGCTAGGTACCTGGCCCTGGGGCGAGGGAAACGACCTGCATGGCCCCGCCGGGGTGCCTCCCCCGCTGCCGCCCTCGGGGGAGCGTTCCACCGGCGGGGGGCGCGCCCGACATCTGCCGCCACCACCGCCACGTCCTTCTCGGGGCCCGGGGTTTCCCTCAGTAGCCCGGCGCTGCG
>NW_027269320.1:1602500-1607500 GCF_023055355.1 Agelaius tricolor | reverse complement strand
CGACCGGCAGAAGCCGGGCCGGAGCGGGACACGCTCGCGGCTTCTCTTGCTCTCTCTCTCTCTCTTCTCCTCTCTCGGCAACTCTCTCTGGGCTCGCTCTCTCGGCTCTCTCTCCCCGCCTCGCCTCGGGGCCGGCGAGCAGCTTTCTCGGATCGTCTTTCGCCCTTCTTGCTCTCTCTCGGCCTTCTCCGGATCCGCTCTTGCGCGGCCCTTCTCTCTCGCCTCCGCGGATCCGGCTCTTTCGCGCGGCCCCTTCTCTCTCGCCTCGCCAACTGGACCCACTTTTCCCTGGGAAGGACGGGAGCCGGGACACAAAGGCACGCGCGCTTCGTTCCCGGCTAGGCGGCACTCGCTTGGCCCTGGCGACCGCACGCGCGGCCGCTCCGCTCCGCCTCGGACGCAGGTACGGGGTCAACCTGCGGGGATGCGGCCCGTCACCTCGCTCCCAGAAGACGGACAGACGAGTCCAAAGCCGGCCAGGCCTCCAAGAGGACCAATGCAGCTCGACCGGGGAGGGGCGCCAACGCAGGCCGCCTCCTACCATGACGCAGCCGGAGGCGGCCGACAACAGCGACCCCTTGGTGAACTTCCGCAGACGGCCGAGACAACAGGTCTACCCGGCCGGCGCCGAAATTGCACTAAGTCCCGCCGGAGCGAGGTAGACCTGATGTCCCCGGCCGGCGCCCGCCACCAGGGGGCAAGGCCGGCCCCCGGCGGACCCCGGAGCGAGGTAGACCTGATGTCCCCGACCGGAGCCGGGGTAGACCTGATGTCCCCGACCGGAGCCGGGGTAGACCTGATGTCCCCGGCCGGAGCCGGGGTAGACCTGATGTCCCCGGCCGCAGCCGGGGTAGACCTGTTGTCCCCGGCCGCAGCCGGGGTAGACCTGATGTCCCCGGCCGGAGCCGGGGTAGACCTGATGTCCCCGGCCGGAGCCGGGGTAGACCTGATGTCCCCGGCCGGAGCCGGGGTAGACCTGATGTCCCCGGCCGGAGCCGGGGTAGACCTGATGTCCCCGACCGGAGCCGGGGTAGACCTGATGTCCCCGGCCGGAGCCGGGGTAGACCTGTTGTCCCGGCCGCAGCCGGGGTAGACCTGATGTCCCCGGCCGGAGCCGGGGTAGACCTGATGTCCCCGGCCGGAGCCGGGGTAGACCTGATGTCCCCGGCCGGAGCCGGGGTAGACCTGATGTCCCCGACCGGAGCCGGGGTAGACCTGTTGTCCCCGGCCGGAGCCGGGGTAGACCTGATGTCCCCGGCCGGAGCCGGGGGTAGACCTGATGTCCCCGGCCGGAGCCGGGGTAGACCCTGATGTCCCCGGCCGGAGCCGGGGTAGACCTGATGTCCCCGGCCGGAGCCGGGGTAGACCTGATGTCCCCGGCCGGAGCCGGGGTAGACCTGATGTCCCCGACCGGAGCCGGGGTAGACCTGATGTCCCCGGCCGGAGCCGGGGTAGACCTGTTGTCCCCGGCCGCAGCCGGGGTAGACCTGATGTCCCCGGCCGGAGCCGGGGTAGACCTGATGTCCCCGGCCGGAGCCGGGGTAGACCTGATGTCCCCGGCCGGAGCCGGGGTAGACCTGATGTCCCCGACCGGAGCCGGGGTAGACCTGTTGTCCCCGGCCGGAGCCGGGGTAGACCTGATGTCCCCGGCCGGAGCCGGGGTAGACCTGATGTCCCCGACCGGAGCCGGGGGTAGACCTGATGTCCCCGGCCGGAGCCGGGGTAGACCTGATGTCCCCGGCCGCAGCCGGGGTAGACCTGTTGTCCCCGGCCGCAGCCGGGGTAGACCTGATGTCCCCGGCCGGAGCCGGGGTAGACCTGATGTCCCCGGCCGGAGCCGGGGTAGACCTGATGTCCCCGGCCGGAGCCGGGGTAGACCTGATGTCCCCGGCCGCAGCCGGGGTAGACCTGATGTCCCCGGCCGGAGCCGGGGTAGACCTGATGTCCCCGGCCGCAGCCGGGGTAGACCTGATGTCCCCGACCGGAGCCGGGGTAGACCTGATGAGCCGGGTCCGGCTCGGATCCATGGTTGACCTCCTGTCCCCCTGTTGTCGCCCGCCGCCCGGGCACCTCGCCGTGCCCAGCGACCCCAGAGCCGGGTGAAGCTCACAGCCTCATAACACCCCGGAGCCAGATGGCTCGATCGACCCCCCCGTCCCACACAATGAACCCCAACCCCACCCCCCCTTTCAAGACCATGACATGTTTTCCATTTTTTTGTTGTTGTTCTTTGGGGGGATTTGGTTTGGGTTTGCTTTGGTATTTTCTTTTGTTTTGTTTTTCGGGGGGGGGGGGGGGGGGGGGCTGTTTTGGGGGTTTTTGGGGGGTTTTTTCCAGTTGCTTTGGCTTTCTCTGATACTGATTTTTGAGGTTGGTTTTTTTTTGGGGGGTTGGGGGGCTTGTGGTTTGGATTTGGGTTTTCTTGGGTTGTCCCCCACCCCCCCGGGCCCCCCCCCGCCCCGCCCCGCCCCTTTTTCTTTTCTCCTTTCCTGAAAGAATGGCTCTTCTATTTGCTTGGAACGAGAAACTTATCCGGGAAAGCAAACCAACCCAAAAATTGACCCATTGGATTTCTTTTTCTTTCCTATCGGAAGCGCCCCCAGCCGAGCCGACGGGCAAGCCGAGGCCGGTGCTCTGCCTGCTGACACGCTGACCTGGCCAAACAGCGCCCCCACCACCCACCCCCCGCCCTGCCCCGCCACGCCCTCCTGGGGTGGAACCTACCCAGGCCGGCCGCCCTGGCCCCGATGCGGCTCGCCCCGCCGCGCCCCTCCCCTCCCCTCCCCTCCCCGCCCCGCCCCGCCCCGCCCGCCGGTAGAGGCGACGGCGGCCGCCGGCACCGCCGCCAGCACACAGGCGCTGTGTGTAGCTTTCGGGCGGGTTGTTTCACGGTCCGCAGAGGTCTTGGGCCCTCGACGTGACTCTAGGGGGCCGTGGGGACTCGGTGCCGAGGCGCCCGGGGCCGGCACGAAGCCACCGGCCCTCGTCCGCACAGAGACAGAAACAGTGACACGCACCCCCCCCCCCCCCCCCCAACAAACCCTAACCCTAACCCTAACTCCCCCCGCCCCCCACTAACCCTAACCCTAACCCTAACCCTAACCCTAACCCTAACCCTAACTCCCCCCCGCCCCCCACTAACCCTAACCCTAACCCTAACCCTAACCCTAACCCCCCCCCCACTAACCCTAACCCTAACCCTAACCCTAACCCTAACCCTAACCCTAACCCTAACCCTAACCCTAACCCCCCCCCCCCCCAACTAACCCTAACCCTAACGCACGGCCACGCCTGCAGGCTACCACACCGCTGCGCGTGAAAGGAAGGCGCGGCCAACCCTCCCCGCCCCCTCGCCAACCCCTCCCCAGCCACCTCCACCCGGCCCCCTGCCACCCGCGCGCGCGCAGCCGCCCGCCGGCCCGCCCATAGGCATTCACGCTCTGGCGTGCCCTCTCTCCCTGGCCCTGCCCCGGCCCCTGGCCCTGCCCGCTCTGTGGCAAGCGCAGCCGGCCATGGGCGGTTGGGGGCGCCCCGCCCTCCCCCATCAGCCTCCCCGGCGCTGTCTGCATCCTTTTGCCGCTTGCTAGGCTGCCGTAGGCCAAGGCCGGCCCGGGACAACAGGTCTAGCCAAGAGCCTGGGACAACAGGTCTACCCTAGGGGCCTGGGACAACAGGTCTAGCCAAGGGGCCGGGCTGCCGTAGGCGAGGGCCCGCCCGGGGACACCAGGTCTACCCCCAGGGCCTGGGACAAAAGGTCTACCCCAAGGGGCCTGGGCTATCAGGTCTACCCCGGAAGCGCAGGACATCAGGTCTACCCCGGCGGCCCGGGACAACAGGTCTACCCCAAGGGGCCCGGGACAACAGGTCTACCCAAGGGGCCTGGGACAACAGGTCTACCCCGGCGGCGTGGGACAACAGGTCTACCCCGGAGGCCCGGGACAACAGGTCTACCCCGAAGCCTAGGACAACAGGTCTACCCCGGCGGCCCGGGACAACAGGTCTACCCTGAAGGCCTGGGACAACAGGTCTACCCCGAAGCCTAGGACATCAGGTCTACCCCGGCGGCCCGGGACAACAGGTCTACCCCGGAGGCCCGGGACAACAGGTCTACCCCGGCGGCCCGGGACATCAGGTCTACCCCAAGGGGCCTGGGACAACAGGTCTACCCCGGAGGCCCGGGACAACAGGTCTACCCTAGGGGCCTCGGCCATCAGGTCTACCCCGAAGCCTAGGACATCAGGCCTACCCCGGCGGCCCGGGACAACAGGTCTACCCCGGCGGCCCGGGACAACAGGTCTACCCCGAAGCCTAGGACAACAGGTCTACCCCGGCGGCCCGGGACAACAGGTCTACCCTGAAGGCCTGGGACAACAGGTCTACCCCGAAGCCTAGGACATCAGGTCTACCCCAAGGGGCCTGGGACAACAGGTCTACCCCGGAGGCCCGGGACAACAGGTCTACCCTAGGGGCCTCGGCCATCAGGTCTACCCCGAAGCCTAGGACATCAGGTCTACCCCGGCGGCCCGGGACAACAGGTCTACCCCGGCGGCCCGGGACAACAGGTCTACCCCGAAGCCTAGGACAACAGGTCTACCCTGAAGGCCTGGGACAACAGGTCTACCCCGAAGCCTAGGACATCAGGTCTACCCCGGCGGCCCGGGACAACTGGTCTACCCCGGCGGCCCGGGACAACAGGTCTACCCTGAAGGCCTGGGACAACAGGTCTACCCCGAAGCCTGGGACAACAGGTCTACCCCGAAGCCTGGGACAACAGGTCTACCCCGAAGCCTAGGACAACAGGTCTACCCCGGAGGCCCGGGACATCAGGTCTACCCAAGGGGCCCGGGACATCAGGTCTACCCCGGTGGCCCCGGACATCAGGTCTACCCCAAGGAGCCTGGGACAACAGGTCTACCCAAGGGGCCCGGGACAACTGGTCTACCCCGGAGGCCCCGGCCATCAGGTCTACCCCGGTGGCCCCGGACATCAGGTCTACCCCA
>NW_027269320.1:1582500-1590000 GCF_023055355.1 Agelaius tricolor | reverse complement strand
AAAGCCACATCGATCAGCCGCGGCTCCGCGCCGACGGCGACAAGGGCCCCACGGCCACGCTTCCTGGGACAACAACGGCGACGGCCGCCCAGCCCGCCTGCCCGTCGGATCGCTCGCTCGCCGCAGCAGAGGAGCGCGGGGGGTGCCGCCACCCGCCCGCCCGCAGCCGGCAACGGCGGGACTGGAGCGGCCCGGGGAGAACCCGGCCGAGCGTGCGAGAAAAAGTGCCACCGACCTGGCGCGGCCACGGGCCACCGGCGGCTTTCGCCCGGCCTCGCGGCGGTCGGCTTGCCCTGCCGGAAAAAAAAAAGCCGGGGGACGGCACGACAAAAGAAAAAGGCACACGGAGGCGCGTTCGCAACGCCCCGTGCTAGCCACGGGGGCCACGGGGCCAGGGGCCCGCAGCGGGGGGGCCGAGTGACGGGCCTCAACTGCCTCCCCACCACGGACTCACCGGCATCCCGCCTCGCGCTGTCGTCGCAACGCTCCTCAGTGCCGCGGCTTAGGGCCGCCAGAGAAAAAGAAAGAAGGCCCGCGGAGGAGGCCTGGCGGGTGCCCCCCACACTCCGCCCGCCTCAACCGAAAGCAACCCACCCGGCGCGGCAAAGCCGGCCCCGCCCGGCACAAGCGGCTCGGTCGAGCCCGGCCACGACCGAGGTAGGCGAGGCGCCGCCGCCTCGCCCAGGACCAGTCCGGGGGGCTCTCCGTCGGGTGCCGGGCCCGGCAAGTTCAAAAAAAGAAAAAGAACTAGGCCCAAAAATTCTGCCCGCCACAAGGCGGGTCCCCGGCTTAAGGCCGAGGGAGGGGGACGGCTTCTCCAACGCGGGCCGAGCACCGCCGCCACCGCCGAGGCGGACCGACGGGCCCAAAACCGCGCCCGCCGAGCGGGCCCCCGGCTTAAGGCCGGGCAGAAAAGGGACGAGGCGCCGCCGCCTCGCCCGCCACCGGTGCCCGGGGGGGGCCGCCCCCCCCCGTGGCCAATCGACCGGCAGAAGCCGGGCCGGAGCGGGACACGCTCGCGGCTTCTCTTGCTCTCTCTCTCTCTCTTCTCCTCTCTCGGCAACTCTCTCTGGGCTCGCTCTCTCGGCTCTCTCTCCCCGCCTCGCCTCGGGGCCGGCGAGCAGCTTTCTCGGATCGTCTTTCGCCCTTCTTGCTCTCTCTCGGCCTTCTCCGGATCCGCTCTTGCGCGGCCCTTCTCTCTCGCCTCCGCGGATCCGGCTCTTTCGCGCGGCCCCTTCTCTCTCGCCTCGCCAACTGGACCCACTTTTCCCTGGGAAGGACGGGAGCCGGGACACAAAGGCACGCGCGCTTCGTTCCCGGCTAGGCGGCACTCGCTTGGCCCTGGCGACCGCACGCGCGGCCGCTCCGCTCCGCCTCGGACGCAGGTACGGGGTCAACCTGCGGGGATGCGGCCCGTCACCTCGCTCCCAGAAGACGGACAGACGAGTCCAAAGCCGGCCAGGCCTCCAAGAGGACCAATGCAGCTCGACCGGGGAGGGGCGCCAACGCAGGCCGCCTCCTACCATGACGCAGCCGGAGGCGGCCGACAACAGCGACCCCTTGGTGAACTTCCGCAGACGGCCGAGACAACAGGTCTACCCGGCCGGCGCCGAAATTGCACTAAGTCCCGCCGGAGCGAGGTAGACCTGATGTCCCCGGCCGGCGCCCGCCACCAGGGGGCAAGGCCGGCCCCCGGCGGACCCCGGAGCGAGGTAGACCTGATGTCCCCGACCGGAGCCGGGGTAGACCTGATGTCCCCGACCGGAGCCGGGGTAGACCTGATGTCCCCGGCCGGAGCCGGGGTAGACCTGATGTCCCCGGCCGCAGCCGGGGTAGACCTGTTGTCCCCGGCCGCAGCCGGGGTAGACCTGATGTCCCCGGCCGGAGCCGGGGTAGACCTGATGTCCCCGGCCGGAGCCGGGGTAGACCTGATGTCCCCGGCCGGAGCCGGGGTAGACCTGATGTCCCCGGCCGGAGCCGGGGTAGACCTGATGTCCCCGACCGGAGCCGGGGTAGACCTGATGTCCCCGGCCGGAGCCGGGGTAGACCTGTTGTCCCCGGCCGCAGCCGGGGTAGACCTGATGTCCCCGGCCGGAGCCGGGGTAGACCTGATGTCCCCGGCCGGAGCCGGGGTAGACCTGATGTCCCCGGCCGGAGCCGGGGTAGACCTGATGTCCCCGACCGGAGCCGGGGTAGACCTGTTGTCCCCGGCCGGAGCCGGGGTAGACCTGATGTCCCCGGCCGGAGCCGGGGTAGACCTGATGTCCCCGACCGGAGCCGGGGTAGACCTGATGTCCCCGGCCGGAGCCGGGGTAGACCTGATGTCCCCGGCCGCAGCCGGGGTAGACCTGTTGTCCCCGGCCGCAGCCGGGGTAGACCTGATGTCCCCGGCCGGAGCCGGGGTAGACCTGATGTCCCCGGCCGGAGCCGGGGTAGACCTGATGTCCCCGGCCGGAGCCGGGGTAGACCTGATGTCCCCGGCCGCAGCCGGGGTAGACCTGATGTCCCCGGCCGGAGCCGGGGTAGACCTGATGTCCCCGGCCGCAGCCGGGGTAGACCTGATGTCCCCGACCGGAGCCGGGGTAGACCTGTTGTCCCCGGCCGGAGCCGGGGTAGACCTGATGTCCCCGACCGGAGCCGGGGTAGACCTGATGTCCCCGACCGGAGCCGGGGTAGACCTGATGTCCCCGGCCGCAGCCGGGGTAGACCTGATGTCCCCGGCCGCAGCCGGGGTAGACCTGATGAGCCGGGTCCGGCTCGGATCCATGGTTGACCTCCTGTCCCCCTGTTGTCGCCCGCCGCCCGGGCACCTCGCCGTGCCCAGCGACCCCAGAGCCGGGTGAAGCTCACAGCCTCATAACACCCCGGAGCCAGATGGCTCGATCGACCCCCCGTCCCACACAATGAACCCCAACCCCACCCCCCCTTTCAAGACCATGACATGTTTTCCATTTTTTTGTTGTTGTTCTTTGGGGGGATTTGGTTTGGGTTTGCTTTGGTATTTTCTTTTGTTTTGTTTTTCGGGGGGGGGGGGGGGGGGGGGGCTGTTTTGGGGGTTTTTGGGGGGTTTTTTCCAGTTGCTTTGGCTTTCTCTGATACTGATTTTTGAGGTTGGTTTTTTTTGGGGGGTTGGGGGGCTTGTGGTTTGGATTTGGGTTTTCTTGGGTTGTCCCCCACCCCCCCGGGCCCCCCCCCGCCCCGCCCCGCCCCTTTTTCTTTTCTCCTTTCCTGAAAGAATGGCTCTTCTATTTGCTTGGAACGAGAAACTTATCCGGGAAAGCAAACCAACCCAAAAATTGACCCATTGGATTTCTTTTTCTTTCCTATCGGAAGCGCCCCCAGCCGAGCCGACGGGCAAGCCGAGGCCGGTGCTCTGCCTGCTGACACGCTGACCTGGCCAAACAGCGCCCCCACCACCCACCCCCCGCCCTGCCCCGCCACGCCCTCCTGGGGTGGAACCTACCCAGGCCGGCCGCCCTGGCCCCGATGCGGCTCGCCCCGCCGCGCCCCTCCCCTCCCCTCCCCTCCCCGCCCCGCCCCGCCCCGCCCGCCGGTAGAGGCGACGGCGGCCGCCGGCACCGCCGCCAGCACACAGGCGCTGTGTGTAGCTTTCGGGCGGGTTGTTTCACGGTCCGCAGAGGTCTTGGGCCCTCGACGTGACTCTAGGGGGCCGTGGGGACTCGGTGCCGAGGCGCCCGGGGCCGGCACGAAGCCACCGGCCCTCGTCCGCACAGAGACAGAAACAGTGACACGCACCCCCCCCCCCCCCCCCCCAACAAACCCTAACCCTAACCCTAACTCCCCCCGCCCCCCACTAACCCTAACCCTAACCCTAACCCTAACCCTAACCCTAACCCTAACTCCCCCCGCCCCCCACTAACCCTAACCCTAACCCTAACCCTAACCCTAACCCCCCCCCCACTAACCCTAACCCTAACCCTAACCCTAACCCTAACCCTAACCCTAACCCTAACCCTAACCCTAACCCCCCCCCCCCCCAACTAACCCTAACCCTAACGCACGGCCACGCCTGCAGGCTACCACACCGCTGCGCGTGAAAGGAAGGCGCGGCCAACCCTCCCCGCCCCCTCGCCAACCCCTCCCCAGCCACCTCCACCCGGCCCCCTGCCACCCGCGCGCGCGCAGCCGCCCGCCGGCCCGCCCATAGGCATTCACGCTCTGGCGTGCCCTCTCTCCCTGGCCCTGCCCCGGCCCCTGGCCCTGCCCGCTCTGTGGCAAGCGCAGCCGGCCATGGGCGGTTGGGGGCGCCCCGCCCTCCCCCATCAGCCTCCCCGGCGCTGTCTGCATCCTTTTGCCGCTTGCTAGGCTGCCGTAGGCCAAGGCCGGCCCGGGACAACAGGTCTAGCCAAGAGCCTGGGACAACAGGTCTACCCTAGGGGCCTGGGACAACAGGTCTAGCCAAGGGGCCGGGCTGCCGTAGGCGAGGGCCCGCCCGGGGACACCAGGTCTACCCCCAGGGCCTGGGACAAAAGGTCTACCCCAAGGGGCCTGGGCTATCAGGTCTACCCCGGAAGCGCAGGACATCAGGTCTACCCCGGCGGCCCGGGACAACAGGTCTACCCCAAGGGGCCCGGGACAACAGGTCTACCCAAGGGGCCTGGGACAACAGGTCTACCCCGGCGGCGTGGGACAACAGGTCTACCCCGGAGGCCCGGGACAACAGGTCTACCCCGAAGCCTAGGACAACAGGTCTACCCCGGCGGCCCGGGACAACAGGTCTACCCTGAAGGCCTGGGACAACAGGTCTACCCCGAAGCCTAGGACATCAGGTCTACCCCGGCGGCCCGGGACAACAGGTCTACCCCGGAGGCCCGGGACAACAGGTCTACCCCGGCGGCCCGGGACATCAGGTCTACCCCAAGGGGCCTGGGACAACAGGTCTACCCCGGAGGCCCGGGACAACAGGTCTACCCTAGGGGCCTCGGCCATCAGGTCTACCCCGAAGCCTAGGACATCAGGCCTACCCCGGCGGCCCGGGACAACAGGTCTACCCCGGCGGCCCGGGACAACAGGTCTACCCCGAAGCCTAGGACAACAGGTCTACCCCGGCGGCCCGGGACAACAGGTCTACCCTGAAGGCCTGGGACAACAGGTCTACCCCGAAGCCTAGGACATCAGGTCTACCCCAAGGGGCCTGGGACAACAGGTCTACCCCGGAGGCCCGGGACAACAGGTCTACCCTAGGGGCCTCGGCCATCAGGTCTACCCCGAAGCCTAGGACATCAGGTCTACCCCGGCGGCCCGGGACAACAGGTCTACCCCGGCGGCCCGGGACAACAGGTCTACCCCGAAGCCTAGGACAACAGGTCTACCCTGAAGGCCTGGGACAACAGGTCTACCCCGAAGCCTAGGACATCAGGTCTACCCCGGCGGCCCGGGACAACTGGTCTACCCCGGCGGCCCGGGACAACAGGTCTACCCTGAAGGCCTGGGACAACAGGTCTACCCCGAAGCCTGGGACAACAGGTCTACCCCGAAGCCTGGGACAACAGGTCTACCCCGAAGCCTAGGACAACAGGTCTACCCCGGAGGCCCGGGACATCAGGTCTACCCAAGGGGCCCGGGACATCAGGTCTACCCCGGTGGCCCCGGACATCAGGTCTACCCCAAGGAGCCTGGGACAACAGGTCTACCCAAGGGGCCCGGGACAACTGGTCTACCCCGGAGGCCCCGGCCATCAGGTCTACCCCGGTGGCCCCGGACATCAGGTCTACCCCAAGGAGCCTGGGACAACAGGTCTACCCAAGGAGCCCGGGACAACAGGTCTACCCCAGGGGCCCGGGACAACTGGTCTACCCCGGAGGCCCCGGCCATCAGGTCTACCCCGGTGGCCCCGGACATCAGGTCTACCCCAAGGAGCCTGGGACAACAGGTCTACCCAAGGGGCCCGGGACAACTGGTCTACCCCGGAGGCCCCGGCCATCAGGTCTACCCCGGTGGCCCCGGACATCAGGTCTACCCCAAGGAGCCCGGGACAACAGGTCTACCCTGAAGGCCGTGGACAACAGGTCTACCCCGAAGCCTGGGACAACAGGTCTACCCCGAAGCCTAGGACAACAGGTCTACCCCGGAGGCCCGGGACATCAGGTCTACCCAAGGGGCCCGGGACATCAGGTCTACCCCGGTGGCCCCGGACATCAGGTCTACCCCAAGGGGCCTGGGACAACAGGTCTACCCCGGAGGCCCGGGACAACAGGTCTACCCTAGGGGCCTCGGCCATCAGGTCTACCCCGAAGCCTAGGACATCAGGCCTACCCCGGCGGCCCGGGACAACAGGTCTACCCCGGCGGCCCGGGACAACAGGTCTACCCCGAAGCCTAGGACAACAGGTCTACCCCGGCGGCCCGGGACAACAGGTCTACCCTGAAGGCCTGGGACAACAGGTCTACCCCGAAGCCTAGGACATCAGGTCTACCCCAAGGGGCCTGGGACAACAGGTCTACCCCGGAGGCCCGGGACAACAGGTCTACCCTAGGGGCCTCGGCCATCAGGTCTACCCCGAAGCCTAGGACATCAGGTCTACCCCGGCGGCCCGGGACAACAGGTCTACCCCGGCGGCCCGGGACAACAGGTCTACCCCGAAGCCTAGGACAACAGGTCTACCCTGAAGGCCTGGGACAACAGGTCTACCCCGAAGCCTAGGACATCAGGTCTACCCCGGCGGCCCGGGACAACTGGTCTACCCCGGCGGCCCGGGACAACAGGTCTACCCTGAAGGCCTGGGACAACAGGTCTACCCCGAAGCCTGGGACAACAGGTCTACCCCGAAGCCTAGGACAACAGGTCTACCCCGGAGGCCCGGGACATCAGGTCTACCCAAGGGGCCCGGGACATCAGGTCTACCCCGGTGGCCCCGGACATCAGGTCTACCCCAAGGAGCCTGGGACAACAGGTCTACCCCAGGGGCCCGGGACAACTGGTCTACCCCGGAGGCCCCGGCCATCAGGTCTACCCCGGTGGCCCCGGACATCAGGTCTACCCCAAGGAGCCTGGGACAACAGGTCTACCCAAGGGGCCCGGGACAACTGGTCTACCCCGGAGGCCCCGGCCATCAGGTCTACCCCGGTGGCCCCGGACATCAGGTCTACCCCAAGGAGCCCGGGACAACAGGTCTACCCTGAAGGCCGTGGACAACAGGTCTACCCCGAAGCCTGGGACAACAGGTCTACCCCGAAGCCTGGGACAACAGGTCTACCCCGAAGCCTAGGACAACAGGTCTACCCCGGAGGCCCGGGACATCAGGTCTACCCAAGGGGCCCGGGACATCAGGTCTACCCCGGTGGCCCCGGACATCAGGTCTACCCCAAGGAGCCTGGGACAACAGGTCTACCCAAGGGGCCCGGGACAACTGGTCTACCCCGGAGGCCCCGGCCATCAGGTCTACCCCGGTGGCCCCGGACATCAGGTCTACCCCAAGGAGCCTGGGACAACAGGTCTACCCAAGGAGCCCGGGACAACAGGTCTACCCCAGGGGCCCGG
>NW_027269320.1:1565000-1570000 GCF_023055355.1 Agelaius tricolor | reverse complement strand
CCACGCTTCCTGGGACAACAACGGCGACGGCCGCCCAGCCCGCCTGCCCGTCGGATCGCTCGCTCGCTCGCCGCAGCAGAGGAGCGCGGGGGGTGCCGCCACCCGCCCGCCCGCAGCCGGCAACGGCGGGACTGGAGCGGCCCGGGGAGAACCCGGCCGAGCGTGCGAGAAAAAGTGCCACCGACCTGGCGCGGCCACGGGCCACCGGCGGCTTTCGCGCCCGGCCTCGCGGCGGTCGGCTTGCCCTGCCGGAAAAAAAAGCCGGGGGACGGCACGACAAAAGAAAAAGGCACACGGAGGCGCGTTCGCAACGCCCCGTGCTAGCCACGGGGGCCACGGGGCCAGGGGCCCGCGGCGGGGGGGCCGAGTGACGGGCCTCAACTGCCTCCCCACCACGGACTCACCGGCATCCCGCCTCGCGCTGTCGTCGCAACGCTCCTCAGTGCCGCGGCTTAGGGCCGCCAGAGAAAAAGAAAGAAGGCCCGCGGAGGAGGCCTGGCGGGTGCCCCCCACACTCCGCCCCGCCTCAACCGAAAGCAACCCACCCGGCGCGGCAAAGCCGGCCCCGCCCGGCACAAGCGGCTCGGTCGATTCCGGCCACGACCGAGGTAGGCGAGGCGCCGCCGCCTCGCCCAGGACCAGTCCGGGGGGCTCTCCGTCGGGTGCCGGGCCCGGCAAGTTCAAAAAAAGAAAAAGAACTAGGCCCAAAAATTCTGCCCGCCACAAGGCGGGTCCCCGGCTTAAGGCCGAGGGAGGGGGACGGCTTCTCCAACGCGGGCCGAGCACCGCCGCCACCGCCGAGGCGGACCGACGGGCCCAAAACCGCGCCCGCCGAGCGGGCCCCCGGCTTAAGGCCGGGCAGAAAAGGGACGAGGCGCCGCCGCCTCGCCCGCCACCGGTGCCCGGGGGGGGCCGCCCCCCCCCGTGGCCAATCGACCGGCAGAAGCCGGGCCGGAGCGGGACACGCTCGCGGCTTCTCTTTCTCTCTCTCTCTCTTCTCCTCTCTCGGCAACTCTCTCTGGGCTCGCTCTCTCGGCTCTCTCTCCCCCGCCTCGCCTCGGGGCCGGCGAGCAGCTTTCTCGGATCGTCTTTCGCCCTTCTTGCTCTCTCTCGGCCTTCTCCGGATCCGCTCTTGCGCGGCCCTTCTCTCTCGCCTCCGCGGATCCGGCTCTTTCGCGCGGCCCCTTCTCTCTCGCCTCGCCAACTGGACCCACTTTTCCCTGGGAAGGACGGCAGCCGGGACACAAAGGCACGCGCGCTTCGTCCCGGCTAGGCGGCACTCGCTTGGCCCTGGCGACCGCACGCGCGGCCGCTCCGCTCCGCCTCGGACGCAGGTACGGGGTCAACCTGCGGGGATGCGGCCCGTCACCTCGCTCCCATAAGACGGACAGACGAGTCCAAAGCCGGCCAGGCCTCCAAGAGGACCAATGCAGCTCGACCGGGGAGGGGCGCCAACGCAGGCCGCCGCCTACCATGACGCAGCCGGAGGCGGCCGACAACAGCGACCCCTTGGTGAACTTCCGCAGACGGCCGAGACAACAGGTCTACCCGGCCGGCGCCGAAATTGCACTAAGTCCCGCCGGAGCGAGGTAGACCTGATGTCCCCGGCCGGCGCCCGCCACCAGGGGGCAAGGCCGGCCCCCGGCGGACCCCGGAGCGAGGTAGACCTGATGTCCCCGACCGGAGCCGGGGTAGACCTGATGTCCCCGGCCGGAGCCGGGGTAGACCTGATGTCCCCGGCCGGAGCCGGGGTAGACCTGTTGTCCCCGGCCGCAGCCGGGGTAGACCTGATGTCCCCGGCCGGAGCCGGGGTAGACCTGATGTCCCCGGCCGCAGCCGGGGTAGACCTGATGTCCCCGGCCGGAGCCGGGGTAGACCTGATGTCCCCGGCCGGAGCCGGGGTAGACCTGATGTCCCCGGCCGGAGCCGGGGTAGACCTGATGTCCCCGGCCGGAGCCGGGGTAGACCTGTTGTCCCCGGCCGCAGCCGGGGTAGACCTGTTGTCCCCGGCCGGAGCCGGGGTAGACCTGATGTCCCCGGCCGGAGCCGGGGTAGACCTGATGTCCCCGGCCGCAGCCGGGGTAGACCTGTTGTCCCCGGCCGCAGCCGGGGTAGACCTGATGTCCCCGGCCGGAGCCGGGGTAGACCTGATGTCCCCGACCGGAGCCGGGGTAGACCTGATGTCCCCGGCCGCAGCCGGGGTAGACCTGATGAGCCGGGTCCGGCTCGGATCCATGGTTGACCTCCTGTCCCCCTGTTGTCGCCCGCCGCCCGGGCACCTCGCCGTGCCCAGCGACCCCAGAGCCGGGTGAAGCTCACAGCCTCATAACACCCCGGAGCCAGATGGCTCGATCGACCCCCCGTCCCACACAATGAACCCCAACCCCACCCCCCCTTTCAAGACCATGACATGTTTTCCATTTTTTTGTTGTTGTTCTTTGGGGGGATTTGGTTTGGGTTTGCTTTGGTATTTTCTTTTGTTTTGTTTTTCGGGGGGGCTGTTTTGGGGGTTTTTGGGGGGTTTTTTCCAGTTGCTTTGGCTTTCTCTGATACTGATTTTTGAGGTTGGTTTTTTTTGGGGGGTTGGGGGGCTTGTGGTTTGGATTTGGGTTTTCTTGGGTTGTCCCCCACCCCCCCGGGCCCCCCCCCCCGCCCCGCCCCGCCCCTTTTTCTTTTCTCCTTTCCTGAAAGAATGGCTCTTCTATTTGCTTGGAACGAGAAACTTATCCGGGAAAGCAAACCAACCCAAAAATTGACCCATTGGATTTCTTTTTCTTTCCTATCGGAAGCGCCCCCAGCCGAGCCGACGGGCAAGCCGAGGCCGGTGCTCTGCCTGCTGACACGCTGACCTGGCCAAACAGCGCCCCCACCACCCACCCCCCGCCCTGCCCCGCCACGCCCTCCTGGGGTGGAACCTACCCAGGCCGGCCGCCCTGGCCCCGATGCGGCTCGCCCCGCCGCGCCCCTCCCCTCCCCTCCCCTCCCCGCCCCGCCCCGCCCCGCCCGCCGGTAGAGGCGACGGCGGCCGCCGGCACCGCCGCCAGCACACAGGCGCTGTGTGTAGCTTTCGGGCGGGTTGTTTCACGGTCCGCAGAGGTCTTGGGCCCTCGACGTGACTCTAGGGGGCCGTGGGGACTCGGTGCCGAGGCGCCCGGGGCCGGCACGAAGCCACCGGCCCTCGTCTGCACAGAGACAGAAACAGTGACACGCACCCCCCCCCCCCCCCCAACAAACCCTAACCCTAACCCTAACTCCCCCCGCCCCCCACTAACCCTAACCCTAACCCTAACCCTAACCCTAACCCTAACCCTAACTCCCCCCGCCCCCCACTAACCCTAACCCTAACCCTAACCCTAACCCTAACCCTAACCCTAACCCTAACCCCCCCCCCCCCCCCCCCCCCAACTAACCCTAACCCTAACGCACGGCCACGCCTGCAGGCTACCACACCGCTGCGCGTGAAAGGAAGGCGCGGCCAACCCTCCCCGCCCCCTCGCCAACCCCTCCCCAGCCACCTCCACCCGGCCCCCTGCCACCCGCGCGCGCGCAGCCGCCCGCCGGCCCGCCCATAGGCATTCACGCTCTGGCGTGCCCTCTCTCCCTGGCCCTGCCCCGGCCCCTGGCCCTGCCCGCTCTGTGGCAAGCGCAGCCGGCCATGGGCGGTTGGGGGCGCCCCGCCCTCCCCCATCAGCCTCCCCGGCGCTGTCTGCATCCTTTTGCCGCTTGCTAGGCTGCCGTAGGCCAAGGCCGGCCCGGGACAACAGGTCTAGCCAAGAGCCTGGGACAACAGGTCTACCCTAGGGGCCTGGGACAACAGGTCTAGCCAAGGGGCCGGGCTGCCGTAGGCGAGGGCCCGCCCGGGGACACCAGGTCTACCCCCAGGGCCTGGGACAAAAGGTCTACCCCAAGGGGCCTGGGCTATCAGGTCTACCCCGGAAGCGCAGGACATCAGGTCTACCCCGGCGGCCCGGGACAACAGGTCTACCCCAAGGGGCCCGGGACAACAGGTCTACCCAAGGGGCCTGGGACAACAGGTCTACCCCGGCGGCGTGGGACAACAGGTCTACCCCGGAGGCCCGGGACAACAGGTCTACCCCGAAGCCTAGGACAACAGGTCTACCCCGGCGGCCCGGGACAACAGGTCTACCCTGAAGGCCTGGGACAACAGGTCTACCCCGAAGCCTAGGACATCAGGTCTACCCCGGCGGCCCGGGACAACAGGTCTACCCCGGAGGCCCGGGACAACAGGTCTACCCCGGCGGCCCGGGACATCAGGTCTACCCCAAGGGGCCTGGGACAACAGGTCTACCCTAGGGGCCTCGGCCATCAGGTCTACCCCGAAGCCTAGGACATCAGGTCTACCCCGGCGGCCCGGGACAACAGGTCTACCCCGGCGGCCCGGGACAACAGGTCTACCCCAAGGAGCCTGGGACAACAGGTCTACCCTGAAGGCCTGGGACAACAGGTCTACCCCGAAGCCTAGGACATCAGGTCTACCCCGGCGGCCCGGGACAACAGGTCTACCCCGGCGGCCCGGGACAACAGGTCTACCCCAAGGGGCCTGGGACAACAGGTCTACCCAAGGGGCCTCGGCCATCAGGTCTACCCCGAAGCCTAGGACATCAGGTCTACCCCAAGGGGCCTGGGACAACAGGTCTACCCCGGAGGCCCGGGACAACAGGTCTACCCTAGGGGCCTCGGCCATCAGGTCTACCCCGAAGCCTAGGACATCAGGCCTACCCCGGCGGTCCCGGGACAACAGGTCTACCCCGGCGGCCCGGGACAACAGGTCTACCCCGAAGCCTAGGACAACAGGTCTACCCCGGCGGCCCGGGACAACAGGTCTACCCTGAAGGCCTGGGACAACAGGTCTACCCCGAAGCCTAGGACATCAGGTCTACCCCAAGGGGCCTGGGACAACAGGTCTACCCCGGAGGCCCGGGACAACAGGTCTACCCTAGGGGCCTCGGCCATCAGGTCTACCCCGAAGCCTAGGACAT